>NC_072740.1:96810227-96984290 GCF_026930045.1 Uloborus diversus | reverse complement strand
AAAGGAAAACTGAGCCAGAATTCTGTTGGAAAAAAAAAGCAAATGTGTCTTCAGCTCCAAGCAATATTCAGGGAAGTTATATGTAGTAAAAAACAGAAAACAAAAAACGGATTTTTTGACAGAGAAACCAATTTTTAGACTGTGGATCTTTTTTTTTTGTCATCAGCCGTTATGTTAAGCTTTAAAATGAGGGGTAAATAACAGAACTTTATTAAGAAATTAGGAAGACCTCTCATATCAACAGTAAAACAGGCTACAGAAGTAAGATACAGGATAAGACAATGAAGAGAAGTGTTTTCATTTTGGAAAATTTCTACCAGGCTGCTTAACCGTTACAGCTTAAATGGCAGCATGTGTTCATCATTTAACCACATGGTTAAAATACAAAATCAGTTGAACTAAGTACGTTTTTTTAAGCGTAGTTTTTTAAATGTAGTCAAAATGCAGGGATGTGCCGACCAAAACTCGCTTTTACGGAAACTTGGGAGCAGGAAAATGGTGAGTTTGGAGCAGCTAGGAGCAGTAAAACGTAAAATTTGGAGCAGCAACATTGCAAATTTGAAGCAGCCTGGAGCAGTAAAATTGCAAATTTGGAGCAGCCTGGAGCTGTAAAATTGCAAATTTGGAGCAGCCTGGAGCTGTAAAATTGCAAATTTGGAGCAGCTATGTATATTTTAGGGCTAGAAAAATCTTTAAAATTTGACATGCCACGCCACGCATGTTTGTCTAAAAAATACATACCCGAATAAAATTTTTACATGCTCAGTTTTTTATTGTATTATAACAAAAATATTTGAATTTGTCATATAGCATTAATAAGACAAAAAACTAATTTAAAAGTTTATATCTGAGTCAAGAATTATTTCAATATAAAACATTAAAAAAAGTTTAAATAAACAGTACATAATAAGTTATCATTAAAATTACCAACACTTAATTAAAAAATTATAATAATTGCATGCCCAGCCGAACATGTAAGGGTAAAAGATTCATTATTGATCGGAATTTTTATATATGTTAAGTGTACATGTAATGCGTGATAATGGTCTGAGTTTTCGATGCTGGCAGAGCTTGAACTCTGGTCCAGCTGGTTAACAGCCCCAAAGGCCTGGTAAACAATCCAAGGTAAACTTATCAATTTAACCGAATAACTCAGAACAGTGCTTTTAAACAGGTTTTTTTTTTTTTTTTTTTTTTTTGATGGAATTTTTTTTTAGAACATGGGGCTATTTTTCATCATTTTATTGCAAGATAAGCTTTAAAATGAAGAGCGGGTGATGGAACTTGATCAAGAAATGAGGAAGATCTCGCATAGCAACAGAAAAACAGGCTACAGAAATAATATTTAGGATTATAATTTTTTAGACACCAGATGCAAACGTTGAAAACTGTGTGCTTCTTATCACTCTCTTGATAAAAAAAAGTTGTTTCTGACAAATTGTGGGCTAATAGTTTAAAATTGTTTTTTAAAACATTTAAACGAACAGCATGATTTATTATTTCGTCAAAAAATTTAAAACTACCAAGTCCTGATGCTGATATGCACCCTCACGCAAGAACACCTTCGCAGTCCTGATTAACTGATCCAACTATGTTCTTAAGATTAAATTTCTCATTTTTTCTTACATTTAAAGTCATACAGCAATTTAACCAAAAATGTTGAATTTATTTTCATCTGAAAGTAAGACATTATTCCAATATGTTTTGAACTTGTTTATCATTGATTTTGCAATGGAAAGCGGAAGCTTTCTGTTTTTCGCATGAAAAAGAAAATTTCTGCATAAAGAGGTCCCATTAAATCCAGCTAATCAGAGAACTTGGCAAACAATTTTAGGCGAAAATGAACCAAAAAATTTTTAAATGAATTCTGCAGAAATTTTACAGCAATGAAATGTATATTTTTTGTAGCTTTTGACCCTCTGACGGTCCTGGGTCATGAGTAAGATGCGTGAAATCCTTTCCAATGAAATTTTTTTTTGAGTAACTTGCCATGTAAATCAAGTGCTCTACCTTCAATTGATGCCTAGCTACTGCCCTGCACTTTGGACCATTTGACAATGATCATTTTGGCATCAGAAAAATAAGCATAAACTGCTTTTGAAACATGCTCGGTAGGGCATAATAAGACGTTCAAAACCATCAGAGAGTTAACTGTAAATTTCTGATTATGCTTTGTTAACTTTGCCAGTTGACCTTTTCTTACCTAGTTTTTGATCCAATTCTTTTCTTTAAAGAATTTTATCTCACACTTCACTATAGAATGGTATAAATTAACTAATCCCAGAGACATTTCAAACCAATTTACCGCTACTATGAGGGAAAAGAATAAAATTTCGAAAGGTGTTTGTTGTTTTTACAAACACCAGCCATTTAAAAATAATAAGCAGAATACTTGGGAAAAAATAGACGAAAAATTAGAGCCTAATGACTTTAGAGTGTCAACACCAATACAAAAATACTAAATAAACAACAAGTGATAATTTTAATCATAAATTTATTCGAAAATATTCCAGTGTACAATTACTTTTGCGTGTCATATTATTTCTCTATCTCTTCGTTTTTTGACAAATTTCAAAAATAAAATCATGCAATAGTTTGAAAAAACTACTGGGTTTTATTTAGAATTACATAAGAATAATGTGAAAAAAAATTGAACTTTATATTCAAATTCAGTTTTGCATTATTTTGGTTTTGCTACAAAATTTCAAGGTGTACGAACACTTTTGGGAGCCACTATTTAATCCTGCACTTCAGTAAATAAATCAAATTCTTACTTTCTATAAAAGAAGATTTCTAATTGCATAATTATGTAAACACTATAAATTATGTTCTCCGCCAACATAAGGAGAGAAAAAAAAAAACACATTCAAATTCCATCATAATAACTAAGCTGTTCTACATCATTTCTTTTTATGTTGCCATTGCCAGAAACAATAGAAAGAGCAGACATCCATTAAATAAAATAATAGAAAGCATTTTATACACATTAAATGAAAATAAACAGCAAAATTAAACATAAAACACATCAGACGATAAATTTACAAAAAAGCAGTATCCACATACTTTACACAATAAACTAACTATGGCTGAGAACAAATTAGTCCAGTTACCTCTTCGTGCAGCCCAGTGCAAAGGTGTACAAAATGAGTTGTCTAATACATCAGAATTGCAATTTTCTCTAGAAATCTAAAATATAAATTAGAAACATAAGTATCACGAATTGGACTCATTGCTTGCTTTCATAGGTAGATAATATAAATGTACATGCATATACTGTGTGTGGATACATTTACTGCAGATATGTGTATCTTCCCCTAATACTCAATTAATGTAAATCTTAAACACTGGCTATCTTCAAAATTTGCAGATAAAATAATGAAAAAGTTCATCTCTAGCTTTCATTTCATGAAGCAAAAGGTATTAACTGGCTAAAAGTTGTATGTATTCACTTAATTTGGTTTTTCATATACCTGCAAATAGTTTTAAATTGAATGAGCAAAAACCATTTTCTTTTATCTCAGGCTTTTTATGGCCAATCAATGTTAATTTTATTCTTACATCCAAGCTCAATATGTCTCTATAGGTTCCTATTACTTGGCGAGTGTAGAAAATACCATGCTTCTAATCACTTTATTACTTCATTGTACACAGTTGAAGAAGTTTTACAATCCTGAAATATTTTGGATTTCAGATTTCCATGAGAACCATTTTTGAAGCATTACTTCCTTTGAGGAAACTTAGGTAAAATTTCAATATACAGATTGCCTACTGATGTAGTGATTCAAAATCCCATTATAATTTCAGTGCACTATTTTAAATGTTTCCAGTTGCATTTGTTTTACACAATTTCATGACTAAATAAAAAGATAAAATAATTCCCCATCAGCAGTGCAATTTACAGATAAAACTGATATTTTTTCTTCAGCTTTACCGTACTGTAGGATTCCTAATTTTGGAATCTCGTAATCTAGAAGATCCAAAACAAGACCCAGGTGTGACAATAGTATTTACAAGATGCAAAGACATAGAAATCTCAAACACAACAAGCAAAATTTCGGCAAAGTCTGAGTCCCTGTTGCCATGTTTCCAAAAAAAAAGTTGTTTATTATCTATTGAAATAAAACATAAAATAAGCTAATCTAAGGTAATGTATGTCAAAATAACTTCTCATTGTCAAGAATATCAAAATATTAACAGGATGCAAAAAGATTGAGTTTGCAAACAGAGGAAGAAATTCAAGGTTTTCCAAGGGCTTACGAACCTTGGAGAAATATCGGTAGCTCTGCTACGATTTGACATCATAACTCCTCCCCCCAAACCTCTCCATTTGCTCGATTTCCATACTGCAGCAGTTGAAGGAGGAGTATCAATCTGAAGCAAAATACAGGAAAGTCAGGCTCAATAGAAAAAAGGTGCTGCAGCAGCGTATTTGGGTGTAACTAACATCAGCACACAGTATCTTTTAATGTAATGAAAACTTTCAAAATCTGATTTTTAAGAAAAAACAATATCAAAATGCACTAATCGGATCAAAATGTTAAAAAGCGGTCTAAAGCGGACTTTACCCTGAAAAACGGACTTAGGCAAGAAAAGCGGACCATTTGGGAGCCCTGCAAAAGGGATGGAAATTTTCTCAACTCTCCTGTACCTGTAGTGTAGTAAATGCTCCACACCCACCACAGTCATTTGTAGAATCCTGATTATTTTGCAGGAGAAAAACCATTGGTGAGATAAATCACCATTCGTGACTTTGAAGAGATTTGATTAATCTATGATTGTCAACTGAAGTTCAATTATAGAATTTAAGGAAAAAAATGGTTCACAATGCATTAACTGCCTTGTAAGCAATAAAAACATTTGCAAGTAATGCTCTAGTAAATACAGTATTATAAGAGAAAACGAAGTTCATTATTAAATTATATTTAGAGACAAATCTAAAGATTAAATTAAAAAATAAAGTATATAAGGGACATACCAAATGATGCACTATTTCAACACTGCCACTTGATACAGCAAGATGAAGAGCAGAACGACCTCCGTAATCTTGCCAATTAATGAGAGTGCTTTCATGATCCTGTGATGAGAAAATTTTAAAAATATATTTACTGATACGTTAATGTGACATTAGATAAAATTAAGTAAAGGTATTTACGATTATAATTGAAAACATTATTGAATTGTTTAAGATCATGCAGATACATAAAATTAAATAAATTTCTAACAGAAGAATTCATAAAAAGAACATTTTCAAGATCATCAATATTGTGCAGGTAAAATCACCACAGATAAAAATATTATAGAACGACCTAAAACAATCAAAACAGTCAAAAACCTGAAGATATTTTTCATTATTAAAACCAGACAGACAATAAATAACGCACAAAAGCAATTTACGGGAAAAGCTTAAATTTACAGATATCCACAAAGATTCAAAGTTTAAGTCCAGCATGTCAATATTAGCAGCAGAAAAATAGTTCTTGATAGCAATAATTACACCACCACCACCACGCGTACAGTCATTAGCCACAAAATCAATCTTTTCTGAAAACAGCATATCTATTGTCAAATAAGTCAGCAGAATCAATATCTTGACAAAGCCAAGTTTCAGTAAGACAAATTATATCAAAATCTTCGAAAGAAATAGAGCTGAACATATCAGAAATTTATACTAATAAATATCAGAACCTATCAGAATATTGTTACTCAAATCTAGTTATTTTTCAACATTGTTACATGAACTATATAAATATAGCATTAAGAAACAGAGGATCTTTTATCAAAAACTAGCACTATACCAGATAATGAAAACATGATTACTTAACAATACAGGAAAGAGACTTATCTCTCATATTTAATACATAAAAATATAAAAATTTGTCATAAAAACTCATAAAAACTACCTTACCAACAAAATCTTAACAATTTCTAGGGCCTTAGATTCTTTACGGAGAACAACAAAGTGCAGTGGTGTTTTACCTTCTTTATCAGGAATACAGATATGAGCATCCTGAAATATTAAATTTTGTTTTAATGAACTATTTAAGCTTTTTTTCAATCGGAAGTAAATAATTACACTAAGGAAATCTGTTGTACTTTTATTAATGTTCAAAATATAAAGTGAGGAGTAGATAAGAATCAATTCAGATAAGTAAAATGATAAATAAGCATACAAACCCGGGCTAAAAGCATTTTCAGATGCTCCAGACACGCATATGCTGCACTCCAATGCAATGGGGTTTTCTGAAAAACATTAAACTTGAATAGACACACATAGCAATGAAGATTTTCATAGGAATGAGCAAGAATAGTGTCAAAAGCATATTTAAGGTTTTTTTTTTTTGCTGCACAGTATAATTGGAATGCTTGTGAATTTTTTTTTTGGTTTTCTTGTTTCAGAGAGCATAATTTGATGATGGCTGCATAGCAGTAAGCATCATATAAGATTCTGCAACTGTTATATTTTAAGTTGCAGTGATCCAGCAGTTATAATCTTTATTGGAAATTAAGGACAGGAATGTTAGTGGTTGCTAATCACTTTTTTGACATACACTTAATATTTTATTAAATTTTGTACTTTGCATGAACTTTTATAGTTCATAGTAAATTTTAAAATTTGAAATTAAAAAAAAATATCTAAAAATTTTGAGATGCATTTTAGAGATCACTGCTAAATGCTTTGAAGACAAAATTTTGTACACAACAATATGTCAGGGCTAGGGCAGTGCGATATACTGATATACAGTCATTTATCAATAAATATCTACTACTGCGATAACAATATTTAGATTTTTATCCGTTTGATATATCGCTTGAAAAGGAAATACAGGATTTAATTACAGAGAATTTGAAATACTGACTCAAAAATACATAATCTTTCATAGTTTGGTGTGATGGGTAAGTGTTTGAAATTTTAAGAAACTATCTGCATTCTTCAAACAGTTATTTAATATTTATTTTTTAATTATAGTAAAAGGGAAAATTAATTGCTCTGCCAAAGGTCAAGTGGACCGCTTGACAGTTTGGTCTCCGGATCCCCTCCCCTATAAAGTTTTCAAGACTTATATTACTATGATTCAGAGCAGGTCCCTTCCAAGAGCCATGCCCCTAGTTTCTGGCAAAGCTGACATGGCCTCTCGTGGGCCCAGAAAAGTGAATGTGTGTTGGTTAAGAAAGCATCTTAACACAACAATTAAAAATTAACCAATTGAGGTATCAACACGATTCATAGTTCAAATTAAACATAAACCGTTGATATTGTGCAAAATAAAAGGTTTAAGCAAAATACTGAACAAACATTTTTATTTTGAAAAAATGAAAAACGAAAAAATACTAAAGGGTTATTTCACATCAAATTGCCTAATGCCATGTGATGTCACATCTCCGATTGTCTCAATTATTTTTTTACAAATAGATATCTATGAGACAAGCCCAAATTATTTTTCTTTAGATTTTTTGAATGAAAATTATGCTTTGGTGATTTTTTTCAAAAATTCAATTTTTGATTATTTTTTGGAGTTATCGTATTGGCATGAATTTAGAAAAATCTAATTTCTTTATTTTTTAACCTATTAAGCTGAATTTTTTATCAATTTCAAGCAAATACTTTTTTTTTCAATGCAAATAGCAGAAATTATTCTGTGAATAGTTCGGTGTTGCCACTCCTTATCTAAAGTTAGTTTTTATGCTTTTTCAATAGGGAGATTAAAAAAGTCATACCTCCGGAGTACCAACTATGATTTGACTCAATTTTTTTTTGCATCATATTTAAATCATTATCTTGCTATGTAAAAAAAAGTAGGAGGGTGTTTTTTGTTCTTTTGAAATAAAAAAATCTAAGTTTGTTTTGCAGAAAATACAAAGTTTCTATTACTTTAAGCCCAAAAGCTTTTCAGAACAATAAGTACTGGACTGTCAAAGGATGAAAATTGGTTCGTATCAGTAGTTAAGCGCTAAAAAGTAGTTCACTTTGGAAAAGAATTGTGCAAAAACCTCTGCTTCAGACTTCAGAAAAAAAAAAAAAAATTTTTGATTGAATGTATTCTAAATATGAATAGTAATTTGAAGAGTACAGTGCTGGCAAAAAAAAAATCTTTATATTTAGTTAGCAATAAAAAACTTAACATGCAAACTTCTTGTCATGATTTTATTTGGCATGCTCCCTAGTTTTTTGGCCGAATGCCAAATATTCAGCCATATTGTGGCGAAATATTTGGTATTCCGCCAATTCACAAATTAGCATGACAAGTAAAATCATGACAAGAAAAAGTTATGTAAAGTTTTTAATTGCCAACCAAATGTAAAGATTATTTTGCTAGCATTGTACAAACTATGAAGAATTTAGTTTTATATTTTTGTTAAAGTATCTCTTACACCCACGGAGATATAAGCATTTCTTTCAAAAATATGAATTTTTAAAAGGCTTTTGGCTCATAACACGCAGAGTTTTATGTCAAATATTACCAAACTTTCAGATATTTGACAGCATACAAGAGAAACACAATAATAAAATTTGAAATTAAAATATTGAAAAGTTGTTGAAATATGAACGTTTAAAGCAGTTGAATTTTCACTGTGTGTGCGCGAAAGATATCAATTTATGTTAGGAGAAACTATTTAAAATTTTTAGTGAACCTCACAAATGTGCCTTGGTTGAGTCAAATTAGAAAGCATGTTTAAGTAAATCATTAACATTTATTAGTTCAATAAAAAATACAACATGATAAAACAAACATTTTAAAACTTTTAAGTAAAATTCATATAGAATCCTAAATCCAGATATAAACCAAAAACTATTGCAGGAATTCTAACATAATTGAAGAACGTTTATACCACTGGTGCTCCATAAAACTCCATCTTGATAAATAGTCCTGAGGCTTTGAACTATCTTGACAATGGTAATTTGTGGCACAAATCAGGAATGGAACACAGAAGGCCAGCCGGCCTAGCGTACACCTTCAGCAAATGGATCTGGCTGTCAATCCATTTCCAGCCAGATGATTATCAGAAACCTGGGCAGCCAGCCCACTTCGGAAACTATACGGGAAACATCAACGTGGAGGAAGAGAGAGAAGATCGATGAACGGATGTCTACCGCTTAAATACATCTTTACTGAAGTTCCATTCAATTTGCATATTGTCATTAGAATGTTCAATGAAATTCTTGAAAAATAAACTCCAGAAAAGTTATTGGCAACAGTTAAATTCGTTGAAACCATTTCTTTGATGAACATTTTCTTTTCACTGTGAGTTTAACCACTAACTGCGAAGCTTGTTTACTTTTCTCACCATGTTTGTTAGAATAAACGAAAGTTTTGTATGCAGAATTTTTTAGTGTAGCGTCAAGGTATAGAGAACCCCCTCATATAAAATAATTAAGTATAATTAATATAATTGCCCTAGCAACAGAAAGTCAAGAAAAATTAATAAAAATTTCTAATATTTTGACAATTTATAACGTTTATAATCCAAAGCAGAGAAAGATCCTACACCTTGTGATAAAATTTCAGCTCGATATCTTTAAAATTCAAGAAGTTATCAGAGATCTAATGAGCCAAATTTCAATAATTCTTCAATAGGCGAAGAATCGTAAAGTTCGTAAACTGGTAACACATGCCTGCCATCATTCAGTGCGATTCATGATAAAAACAGATTATTTGCAAACAATCCCTCACGAGTTGTCACCTATCAAAGAATTATTGAAATTTGGCTCATTAGATTGCTGATAACTTTTTAAATTTTAAAGATATCGACCTGAAACTTCATCAGGAGGTTTAGGATTTATCTGGGCTTTACATTATAAAGGTAAAGATTTGAAAAACATCCGTCATAAATTGGATGTCCGAGAAAAATCCCTTTATGAGAGGGGTGTGGCGAGAACTCTTTTCTGTGAATTCTTGAACACCTAAAGAACTATGAGTGAAATTTAGCAAAGATCCAACAAAAACTTGATTTCTAAATGAGAAAAGCCGTCTCTGGAAGTAAAAAACTTCTATGGGGTTTTTTGTCCTCTGAGGAAGGGGAGAAAACTCTCTGTGAATTTTTGAGCATCGAAAGACCTCTGTGACAATCTGACATGAACTGGATTTTTGTATGAGAGAAAACCCTCTTTAGGAGGAGGGGAGGAGTCTGCACCTAAAACGAAGGGAAAACTCCCCCATGTGAATTCTTGAGCATTAAAGGAACCTATGCACAAGATTTAGCAAAAACCCATCACTAGCTTTTTAGCAGTGGGAAAAACCTCTTTGGGGGTTATGCCCCCCCCCTCGATAGGGAGTTGTGAAAATCCCTATGTGAGTTCCTGAGCATCTAAGGACCTATAAGCCAAATAGGCAAATATCCAAAGCAAACTGGATTTGCTCAAGGAAAAATCCTCTATGAGTCCCCCCCCTCCCCCCGTCATTGGAGTTGTCAAAAACACCTATGTTAATTCTTGAGCATTGAAGGATCTATGTGCCAAATTTAGCAAAGATCTGACGTAAAATAAGCTACGGGGGTTTTTGCCCCCATAGAGAGGGGCAGATGAAAACTTCTTATGTTAAGTCATGAGCATTCAAAGACTTTTTTTCCAAATTTGGCAAAAGATACAACCTAAATTGGATTTTTGTATAAGGAAAATTTCTCTTTGTTTTTTTTTGCACAGATAGGGGAGTGAAAACTATCCATTTGAATTCTGGATCATCAAAGGACTTCTGTGCAAAATCTCATGTAAACTGAATTTTTATGAGAAAAGGGTAAGTTACAAACATAATTATTGCGTAGTTTTTACCTGTGAAAACAGAATATTCAATATCATGTTGTAAACACCAAAATGAAACGTCTTCCTAGCAATTCAAGATAACGTAATATTCCACGTTCAAAGTTGGTGCAAAAGGGCTGGTACACCACCAGATTTTGACGTGCTATACAACATCGATTGATGAGACACATAGACGTGTTTTGGGCTGTTCTGAGAGAACATAATTGGTGGTAACACGAATGGTGTGCTCAGAACGAGCTTTGAACGCTTTTGTGCTGCTTGGGTGCATACTAAACCTTTTTAGTCTGGTATCATGATCTAAATCTGAAAGTCCCCTTACTAGTCTAGCAACTCTTCTTTAAACCTTTTCCAATAAAGAAATATCTTTCCTGAGATAAGGAGACCAGAACTGAATAGCATACTCCAAATGAGGTCTTACCAAACTTCTATACAGTGCTGGCCAAATTATTAGACTAAGACGTTTAAAAGCAAATTCTTTATTGATTACATAACTATAGACACATTAACGAACAGTGAAATAATTATCTAATATTTAGTAAGCATTCCCTTGTTCCTGATGAGCATTTTAAGTCTTTTTGGCATACTTTACACCATTTCTTAACTTTTTGAAAAAGGAGGTAAAAAATTGTTTATACTCACTATTATATATACTCACATACACAGACTCACTAATTACCTAAAACTAACTTTAAATATAACAGAACACACTAATAAAAAGAACTAGGGAACTGTTTAAGCTGATTGAGGTTATGTTCCTGGTAGGTAGATAAACAAAGAACATAAACAAAGCAGACAGTGCTGCCACCTGCAAACATTAAATTATTCTAAAATAATGTAATAATCAGTGTACAGTATGTACTGTACTTTAACTGTAAAATAAATAGTATTTTAGTACAAATAGTGTACAATAAACAAAAAAAAAAAAACTCTTTAGACTAATAATTTGTGGCCAGCACTGTATAAAGGCAGAAAAACTTCCTTAGATTTGTTTGAAATAGATCTTTATTGATAAACCCATGTATTCTGTTGGCTTTATTACTTGCAATGCTGCACTCTTAAATAAACTTGAAATCCTGATCGATTAAGTCACCCAGAACAAGAACATTTTCTGTCTGACTAGTGACCGAAACCTGTAAATAATAACTTGTACACTTATTTCCATGACCAAAGTGTAGCACTTGACATTTCCCTATATTTACTGCCATGCTCCATCCATGCACCACTAAGTAATATGATCTAAATCCTCTTGAAGCTGCTTTACTCTTTCTTAATTTTCTACAATCCCCTTAACTTTTACATCATCAACAAAACAATCCATATTTCCAAAAATATTTTCATGAATGTCATTCATAAAAAATTATAACAAAAGAGGCCCTAAAGCTGATCCCCGAGGAACCCCACTTAAAACATCACTTCATTTAGAATGATTTCCCTTTACAACTACTTTCTATTTCCTACCAGTCAGCCAGTTCTTAACCCAAAGTAAAATTTTCCCTTCTATTCCTGTATCAGCTAGTTTGCTAAGAAGAGCAACATGTGGTACCTTACCAAAAGCTTCTTGAAAATCAATATAAACAACATCCACACACTTTTTATTATCTAAAGCCAAGGTAACCTTGTCATAGAAATACAATAAATTAGTACCACACAATTTTCCTTTCCAGAAACCATACTGCAAACTAGTCAACAGACTACTAGTCTCCAAGAAATCTATAATCTTGATGTCACACCTGTAACTGATTTTGTCACAATAATAACCGTAATCAAAAATTCATAAAATTCAACTTTTCATCACAAATGAGATTTTTTTTAAGTAAAATAGGACCTGAATCATTGAGAAATTATTTAAAAAATCCAGAAGATCATTAGTACAATAGATTCAATTGTTTCATGACATTCAAAAACTATAACTTTTTTTCTGTCACCCCCGTAATTACACATTTTTTAGATTTTCTACAACTTCCACTAATAATCACAAACTAATATTAGGTGATAATTATGTCGGATGTACACTTAATCATTCCCTGTTTTCATCAAAACTTAAACAGCATTTTTGAATAAAATATGAGCAACTTCAGTTGTGTAAACGTCATGATCGTAAATCATGAATTGACACGAGTGTTCAAGGAAAGTAAATTCAAAGGTAACTATAGATGCACTTCTCTTACTTCAAATTTTACGTTCTTTCAAGTCAACATTTAAATATTTACCTTTCCATAAATTAAGTATAAAATAAATTAGTTTCTTTTTTTTTCCTTTTTTATATCTAGCAAAAAAAAAAAAAAAAAAAAAACCACACACCGAAGAAGCACTAACTTATTAAAGTAAAAACTTACTCTTGTAGCATCTTGCAAATCAATCTCACCAGGCTTCAATTTCTTTAAAATCCGTGACAAGCATTTCAGATTTGGGGAAATTGCTGCATAATGTAACGGAGTAGCACCATCAAAATTTCTACACTGTACTGAAGCTTTATGTTGAAGTAAAAGTTTAACACATTGACTGAATCCCTGTGGGGGAAGAAAAATTTCTTAATTATAAATGTCAGTAACATACATTAACATTTAATACACAACCATTATATTTTTAGTAGCAGTGTCTGGAACCTGGCATTGTACAGATTGCTAGCATCTCAAACTAGGTAGTCTACCTTATTATAGAATAAAATCTGAGTACCTATCAACATTCCAAGAAAACAATTTCAGTCAAGGCCCTATCCATCACGGCTTGTGATTAAAAAAAAATCTTTTAATCAAAAAAGTGGCATTTTTAAAATTTAAATTAGGTTTTTTTTTATTTTTAAAAAAATCTTCTAAAAATTCGTAGCTATTAATTACTTTTCATTTGTAAACATAATATATTTCATACAGTAGCTAATCCATTCAGCTTAATTCTAAAGATAACTTCTCTAACTATTCAATACATTTTAAAGATTTACAAATATACTACAATACTTAGATAAAAAGTCATTTTGTTTTATGCTTTGTTTAAAAATAAGGTTTCAATCATCGTGTATGTTTTAGTGTAAAAGAATATGTTGAGCAATTACTTTTCTTAACTATATTAGTGATTTCGTTTTATGCTTTGTTTAAAAATAAGGTTTCCATCATCATGTATGTTTTAGTGCAAAAGAATATGTTGAGCAATTTCTTTTCTTAACTATATTAGTGATGGTGTGTAAGAAAACTGCAAATTTTTATTTTGTTCTATACTGAATTGACTGTAATTTTGGAGTAAAAGCAATATTGCAAGAGTGAAAATCTGTTTCACACACAGAAAGAGGGATCTACGTAGTTTTGCCTGATGAAGTTAAGATTGTATAATGCAGTGGAGTTAAATTTATAGCAACACATTGAAAATGCATAATTAATTTATAAAAATAAAATGAACGGACTTGAACTAATGATTTTGTTTAAAAAAAATCACTAGACTCAAATCAATTGATTTAAATTAATGATTTTTTTTAATCACTTGATTTAATTCAACAAACCCTGCTATTCATTTTAAAAGGGAAAGGTGGGCAGGCCAATCTTTGGGCGATAGGGGGGGGGGGAGGATTACCTCCTTTCCGATTTTGGAAACAATTTAATTATGTAAGTGCAATATGTAATTTGATGTTTTTCTCCATAAAATGCTTCTTGAATATACATATTTTGGCCTCTTCACGTCAAACTCTGAAATGATGGTCCTAGACGAGGCACTGTTCAAAATTTGAAAAAGAAATACACTTTCAAAAAATCAGGCACAAAGTTATTAGAACAGAATTTATTGACAAGTCTAAAAAAGCTGAAAAAATTTCAATGCAAAACTCTTGTTAGTTTGGATGCTTGTTTTCGCTTCCTTTTTTTACAAACGCGTTTTTCTCAAAACAAGTTTTTTCCAACTGATAAACATTCTAGCTAAAAAAGTTCAAGACAAATTGTTCTGAAAATGTGTGCAAAGAAAATTCTTTTTTGAATTAAAATCTATATGAACCTAACTTTAGGATGATAATATTATCAAAAATATTTTTTAATAAAAAAAAGGTGAAAAAATAAATAGTAGAAAGCATAACACTATAATCAAACACCCCAAAAGCATGCTATTTTTCAACTTTTTTGATCATAATTAGGTTTATATTCTTAGGAAATATGTTAATAAAAAATAATAACAAATAAAAATTGTGATTTCGGTAATACCCATCAGCAACAAGCTCTGATGGTGGTCCAGCCATGGACCACCACGTCAAATTAGAAGCACAGCTTCTAATTCAACTAATTCTGGCGGAAATGACTTGAAAAAATAACAGTGTACTTCAAAACATAAGTACAATATCCTCCAAGTTTGAACAAAGTCTGTTTATTCCTTCCCCAGTAAAAAAATGAGAAATATTCAAATTTTGGCCTTCTAAATTGGTTTTCCCCTTAACAATTTTTTAAAAATTTCTTGGATTTCTTTTTTTTAAAAATTATTATTATTTCATGTATTTTCTATTTTGAAAAGTGGGGCAACTGCCCTCACTTGCCCCCTCTGAATATATCTTTGAATCTAGTAGGTGATTGTGCTGCACCCACCGCAATATTGCATTTTTCATTATAAATTTAGAGAAAAATGTAGAGTTTTTACCATCTCTCAAAGTGTTAAAGTAATCAAAAATCAGATCTTTACATCCTTGCTTACATCAGATACACAATCATTCAAAATGCTTAGAACTCAGGAATATCTTCTAAAAAAAAGAGTCAAGTTGACAGTTATGCATCTGGCACCGAAACTTAGGGGCGGATAGTGGAATTTCTGACAACATGTTGAAAAAAGGCAAAATAGCATGTATGGGAGAAAAAAGCATTTTTCATAGGCAAAATTCCTGTAGGATTCTCAGTCAGAATGGGCAAAAATGATCCAGATTCACTTTATAAAAGCCTTGTGAATTCCATGCCTGGACAATGTGTTGCAGTCCTTCAAAGCAAAAGAATATGCAACTAAATATTAAAGTCATTTGCTGATTTTTGTAATTATTATTCTTGTATTTTATTACATAAAGATGGTTGATTTGAATAAAGTTTAGAAAAATTGTCTCAAAACTTTTGCTCAGGTTATTAAGTGAACATCTGAATTATTTTATTTCATGCATTTGTCTCAATTGTTCTAATGCTACATATTGTTGAGCTTTAAAAGGGGGCACAAATTCAAAGCTTCCTTAAGAAACTACTCTATCATTTACAGAAAAAGAGATGACACAGAAAAATAGGCTCAATTTTTTTGCCAGCATCTGTAGTTAAATTTTTTGTAAATTAACAATAACACTTGTACATTAAGCATGGTAAAAACATTCACTTGGATTTATTCAGCATGCAGGAACATTTTCATCTTGAAAAAAAATCTCTAAAATTTCAACAGTAAAAAATATAATTAAAAAAAAAAAAAAACTTTTGATAAAATTCTTAACATATTTGTGAAAGGCAACAGAACTATTTTAGATGATGTGTAATTAGAAATGAGGGTTTTCCAGAAAATTTTGAGACATATGATTTTTCAAATCTCTAAACATAATGACTGATGAAGGTTTTTAAAATTAACTCCTCAATCTTAATGCTGCAAAAATAAACAAAAGAAGCATTCTTTTCATCATGCATCAATTTGCTGTTTGAGAAATTCAGTTAATTTTTTTTTTAAAAATCATACTTTTGCTGCAGCTGCATGGAGTGCTGTTTGTCCCTTGTTATCATTATTATCCACTTGTACTCCAGCCTTCAGTAAAAGTGAAACACAATCAGTGTGATCGTAAACAGTGCTCAAAATAAGTGGTGTTCTTCCAAGTTTATCCTTTTGCTCTAATGCATAAGAAGGTAGAGAAGAGATTAACTTCTTCAGTACACTCTTATTACCAGTTGAACATGCCCCAAGTAGTTTGGGCGATAATGTAGGAGGAAAAATTATTTCTTCAAACATAATGCAGCAAATCAAAAACAATAAATGTAGTATTCAAGAGATGATGCATGGTCTATAAGAACTTCTATAATAAAAAAAAAGACAAAATGAGAGAGAATGTAACAGTTCAAGTTTATATGAAACTACAAGTAAAAAAAATACATCAAATAAATCAGGGGTTCTGAAATTTTCAGGCTCTGCGCCCCTTTTTGCACATTCATGTGAGGTCATGCATTATTGAAATCATAACTCAAGATTCACATTGCCAAGGAGAGGTAAAGGACAGTATCTGCAGAATGAATTTTTGAGATATTTGAAGAAACCCGTTTTGGATTCAAATTTCAACAATAAGGAAATGTTCGAATTTGACGTTTTTATCATACTTTATTTTTAGTGGAAACCAAATAAGCAAGCTTGTACAGTAAAGTGCAATAGATGACAAAAATGCAAAAAAATTTAAAAAAAAAAATCATGGATCAGCCCTTTACCTTCTCACGGCAGCACATACAGTTGGCTCTCTGTTTAACGACGCTCTATTTAATGACTTTCTCTATTTAACGACGGCTTTTCACGGTCCCAGATGGTACACTATAGTGTTAAAAGCGTTCTATTTAAGGACGATTTTTTATGGTCCGTTGAAAGTCGTTAAACAGAGAGCCAACTGTATATACAAAAAAAAAAATAGTTTCTTGGTCAAACGAATGTAATACCTAAGTATCATTGGCATAAAACATCTTCAAACTTCTATTCTTTCAGAACTAGTCTTCTAGATTCTGATTCTTGTAAAACCATTTTTACAGACCACATCAGGAATTATTATTATTTTCAAGTTCAATTTTACACAATCTTAATAACATTAAGTGTATCTCATCTTTATTCATTCATTTGCAAAGGACAACAAAGGCACCTAGGTTATACATCAAGAAAAATGAATAACGATGCTAGATACAAATACAAATGTGATGCCCAGCAACAGGCACTGGGCCCAGCTAGTCTGCTCCTAATCAATTTATTAGTCTCCAATGAAGATCAAAAGCCTTCCTACAGCTATACACCCTCTCACTCTTTACAGCCTCTTCAAGGTAAGCTGTTTCAAATGCTGACAAGCCTACTAAAGTAGTAGTGTTTCCGAATTTTTAGGTTTACCCAAGATTTTAATAGCTTAAAACAATGAACCCTTATCCTAGTTTTTGTATAAAACTTAATCTCTCATTTTGATAAAATTTAAACAACTGAATCTTGTCCGCTCTAACTCTCCTTTGCTCCAGGTTATACATATCAAGACTTTTAAGCTTAGTACCATAATCAAAATCTGAAAGACCCCTTATTAACCCGGTAGCCCTTCTCTGAACCCTTTTGTTTTCAATAAAGAAATATCTTTCTTCAGATAAGGAGACCAAAACTGAATATCATACTCCAAATGAGGTCTTACCAAACTTTTATATAAAGGCCGAAAAACCTTCTTAGATTCGTATGAAATAGATCAGGGGTTGATTAAAAAGTTTTATTTTCAAGTCTGCATTTTGTGAATAAAAGAAATTTTTATAAATTTTTTTCTTTTTGTAAAAAAAAAAACTTTTTGAGTGTTTTTCTTCTATTATTTTGTGTGAAAACAATCCTGTCATGCCGTAAGAAGAGCATGCATGGCTATCACAAATTTCATCTGAAATACCTTTGGCCTGATAAATGACATTGATAAATTTGCTGCAAATAAATGACTTGGAGGCTGTAGGGTTTTTTTTTTTTTCAGATATTTTTGATTTCACACCAACTGATTGTGCTTTACAAGTAATGAAAAATCTGATTTTACACATAAAATTTTGTAAAAGGTTTAATTAAAAAAAAAAAAAATGAACTTTTGATAAGTGGCCCCTTTTAGGATATAGAATTTGGTGCAGGGGCGCAAAGAAGACCCGTGCCTGAATCATGCTTTAACCATTTGCAAAAATTTAACCTGTTAACACCTTTCATTTTGATAGATTTAAACAACTGAATCATGTCCCCTCTGACCCTCCTTTGATCCAGACTATACATATCAAGCCTATTAAGTCTGTTATCACAGTCTAAATCTGAAAGTTCCCTTACTAGTCTAGCAACTCTTCTTTAAACCCTTTCCAATAAAGAAATATCTTTCCTGAGATAAGGAGACCAAAACTGAACAGCATACTCCAAATGAGGTCTTACTAATCTCCTATATAAAGGCAGAAGAACCTTCTTAGATTTATTTGAAACAGATCTATTGATAAATCCAAACAATCTATTGGCTTTGTTACTTACAATGCTACACTGTTGACAAAACTTGAATTCCAGATTTATTGAGACATCCCGATCAATAACATTTTCTGCCTGACTAATGACTGAACCCTGTAAATAATAACTTGTATGCTTATTTGCATGACCTAAATGTAACACTTGACCGTTCTCAACATTAACTGCTGTCATATCCCACTTATTGTTCTGTTAGTGATATGATCTAAATCTTCTTGCAGCTGTTTTACTTGTTCTTCATTTTCTACAATCCCCATACCTTTGACTTCATTAGCAAAACAATTCGTGTTTCCTGAAATATTTTCATGAATATCATTTGTAAAAATAATAAACAAAAGGAGCCTTAAAACTTATCAAATGATCAAGATAGAAATGAAAACATAATGTTTAATTGTACATTGATAAAAATACATGCATTACATGAAAATTGTTGGGTCTGATGACAAACAGCTTTCAGAAAAAAAGCCAAAATTATAATAAGGGAAGAGGGGCACATGTGAACATTTTTTTTCACTTCTTAATTTTTCAAAAAATATCATCATTTTCTCAGAGCAAAAGTGTCCCCATGATTAAATAGTCTTCTCTTTGTGACCTGGAATTATTTCAGATTTTTTTTTTAAATTTATTTATTTACTTTATGGAATTTTTAATAAATGACTTCACAAGTCTCTATAGGGGGGTACATGTAAACACAATTGAAAAATGTAGGACAAGCATCACATTTCAACAAAAAACTATGTAATATGAAACATAATATACATATATACCAATTGTATTGAGAGGTTTGTAACCTATGTTGTGTCAGTTTAAATTGTACAGTAACTGTTAATAAGAAAATATATTTTTCGAATTATGTAACTCTGCTAACTCAATGCTTAAAGTTTCGTTTCATTCGATAGACAACAAATATAAAACTGAACAATACAAAGAATATTTTATTTTACGAAGTTTATTCTTGTTGTACACTGCAGAACCTTTTATCCGGGAACCAAAAAACCGGGAAACCAGAAAACCAGCAACTATTTGCTGGTTTTCCCATCATTTTTAAAAGAAGCATTTTTGGCAGTTTAAAAAACTAAGCATTTTTTTGAAATGCCTAAAAGAATATTAACAGTTTCGTAATAAATACCATATTACTCAGGAATCAGTAACTAGGGAAAATATTTACAAAAACGAACTTCAAAGGGTTATCCTTTATGCGGAACAAAATTTCCGAAATATTTTCTTGACTTAAAACGTACTTCACTCGTAAGTCTGAAACTTTCGTGTTTTATTCCAATTCAAAACTAAAGAAATGAATATTGTCGTCTCAGAGCAGCAGTAGGGCATCTTAGTGTTATTCCTGGGATTAGATTTCTTAGTGTTGCTCTGAGGTGATGGTATTGTCGCATTCTAATGCAATATCTTATTGAATGGCCTTTAATTAAAGCCGTTTAGAGCGTAAGTGATGTTGCAAAAATGCGGGAGACGCCGAAAACCAGATTTGCAAATTTTCCGGATAGTTGATCGTAGAATCTAGAAATTATTCCCGCAAGACTGTTAATAAGGCTGCAAGAACTCATAAATCAAATTTCTACTGATAATAACTCAATGCAAAAGCAATAGTTATCAATAACTACCGTAACTGCAAATACAAAACTTGTAAAAAAAATTGAAAAAAAAAAAAAAACGCATTCATAAAAACAAATTTGTTTGCACACTATAGTAGAAAAATCACACATTTATGTTCAAAAACTTGTTTCTTGTCTTTCCCTTCATTTTCTTTCGTTTTAAAACACCGAAAAGTTTCTTTTTTCTTTTTCAAACTGAATGTGAGGGCCTCAGGTCTTATTGATAGCATCAGTTTTTTTTTAATGTTTAAGTTATTCTCTCTCTAGTAGTTTTTAATATTTTCATATTTAAAAGTATTTTTTGACTGTTTTCTTCTTATTTTAATGTGTAATACTATTTATTAAAGTAATTTAAGTTTAATAAACAATCGGCGAATAGCGCTTTTTAACAATCCAGAAAACCGGGAAATTCAGATATATCCGAGAATAGCAATGGTCCCGAACTTCCCAGATAATTGGTTCTCTACTGTAGTGCATTTAAGCTTCATACAGAATATGAAGATTAATTTAAAAATTACTTTAAATTCTAGTTTTTGGTCAAAGGAAAATAGTTTGTCTTTTTTTCCCTTGTAAATATTATATAATACTACATTGTTGGCCAACTATTTAGTAACAAAAGGATTTAAAAATGAAAAATAATAAAAAATAAATAATTAATAATAATGTGGTACTAATTTATATATATTATATGAATGTATGTTTCTGGGGGTGGGTTTGTGTGTGTGTATGTTCCTATACAAATCTACAGTTTAGGTCAGATTTCTTTGGCACAGAGGTAAATTGCTGCTCAGGAATTCATGTAGGGTTTTTTTTGGACTTTTAAAAAGATCGAAAGAGGTATAAATTTATATTTTGAGTCACTTTAAATTGCTCTTTTTTACACGAACAATTTTTCGTATTGTTATGAATTTGGTCTGAATGAAAAGCGTGTAAAAAAATATCCCAGATGAAGTTTCTTCAAAGATTAAACGATAATCATTAAATTTGTGAATCTTGGTTCCAAGCAAAAGAAAATGACTAGCAACTTATAGCCACCAGGAAATATTTTAAATACAATCAACAAAAAAAGTATCTTAAACAATGGATGTTAATGCGTTTTAAGGGCAAGCGTGGATGTATGGCAAGAGAACCGTACATATATGAAATGTTGCTATTCAGCGTTTCTTAAAATGAACCCTGGGAAGCCTCAAGGATTCGTTGAGACCTTTTACAGTTTTACTTAAGGTGCATGCTTCCGTTGAATTATAAATGTTCAATAAAAAATCCTGTAACAATAAGGATTGCGTTTAATTTTCTATCACTATTTTGAACAATCACCAGCAGAGAAGATACTAAAATTGAGTTAGGTATTAATAACGAATTCATTCTACCCTATAAACAGGTCCTTATAGCACGTGTATACTGTAGAAATTGGACTTCACACCAAATTACGGTACAGTTGGAAAAGTGAAGCAGCGCACCCCACATTACCAGCTTGGCTGACACAGGACAACAACATTTTAGACTGTTTCAGCATTAAAACACTTAACATTCATTAAAACAACATCTGGTTCATATTTGCAACAGAAATTTAAATTAATGTTGTATGAAACTTATACAAACCAATATGCAATATGTATATGTTCTCTATACTATTCCATGATTTACGTAGGATATTTACCTGATTTGGTTCAATTAAGTTAAGGGTGCTCTTCACTGAGAGTCTGAAAGATTCGGATCTAATGTTAACCTACCAGGAAAGTTGGAGCTTGTTTTACAAATTCCTGTGAAGTTTTCGGATCAATTTTTTTTTCTGAGTATTTTTCAAGACCATGTCGGTGTATTTTAGTTTTTACTTTTTTGATGTGTCCATTCTCCGATTTTTTAAAATTCGAGAAAAAATGAATTTCTTCGAAAACGAAGTACTGTTGGATATTTCGCTCTGTAAAACATCTGGAACTCGTGCTATCGAAATTTTAAGAACGCCCTAACACGCAAAATATTTTCAGCTCTCTTTTGAGATCTTGTTTGAAATAATGCGACCATTTTTTAAACAAATATCGGGTTCTAACTATTGAAAAAAATTTCAAAATACGTTCACTTTTTGCATTTGCCCCGCTCCTCATAGTAAACGCCCCTTTTTTGAGGGGAGAGAGCTAATGGGGTGTAAGATTTATTACCCTCTCATTGGTTCCCCTCATTGACCTTCGCTGGACATTCTCCTCTTTTTTCCTAAGGCTTTCTTGAAGAATCAAGTGCTTTTGAAAGTGATTTCATGTAGATGCGTGCTATAAGCTGTTAAATTAGCAACATCTGCTTTTTTTTTTTTTTCAAATTTGTGGTTTGAAAAGAAATAGATTGGAAAGGGATATTTCTGAGTCAAATTGTTTATTAAGAATATAATGAACATTGTTACAATACTGTCGAATGCGAAAAGTTAACATTTTTCCCTTCCAGTAGAAAAATATTTTTATATATGGATTAAATCGTATTCTAGATTCCAGATACTAGGTATTTTGCATCGTTTTTCATGTGTTTTATGTTACTACAAATGTACACACATAAAGTGCTTTCCACAGCTCAACAAATGTTTTTGAAAATTATTTGTGTCTTTAAGAGCCAGACTCGTCAAATTTCTTTAGAAGGTAGATACACATTGAACATGTAATTCATAATATACAGTAAAATTCATTGAATTTCAGAATCGGGACTAGAAATTTATTTGGTTGAAACAAGTATTTCGTTGCATTAGTATTAGTGATGTGGATCGGGTAAATACCCAGCGGGTAGGTAAATATTTCTTGGGTATTTACCCAAGGCATGGGTAAATACCCAAAAACTGGGTATTTTACAAAAAAATGCAAAAAGTGAATGGGATTTTTTTTTTAAATCTAAATATGAAATAATTGGTAAAACTGATACAAACATATGTATTACACAGTTTATAATATTTTTTACTGAAAGACTTGATGAAATTATGAAAGAAACATATCGTGAAACAAGGAATCTTTCTTTTCAATGTCATAATTGGAGAAGTATAAGCAATTCAATGATGAACTTCAGAATTTCAAAATCACAATCTAGTTAGTCATATCGAAAATGAAAAAAAAAAAAAAAAAAAAACGAAAAAGGAAGCATGAGGGATGTTTGGAAGAATAAGCTGAGAAGTTATTAAGACTGTGATGTTATTAAATTATTTTATTGGAAGTTTTCACATTAATAAGAAAAAAAATCAAAATATTGTTTTCTGTTGCCTTGCTCATTTGCTCCCCAGTACTTCACGAAGATTTATTCAAACTATTTTTAATACACGCAATTAGTGACGTAGGGTGGTAAGGTAAATATTTTTTGGGGTATTCATCCGAAAGCAGGGTAAATCCCCTAGTAATTTTAGCATTTTGCAAAAAAAAAAATTGGGAGGTATCAAAAAATGATGATTTTCTTTTTAAAACATAAACCGTAAAATGAAAGATTAAAAATATAAAAATTAATGTATTATAATTTTTTTAATTAAAGGCTTAATGAAATCTTATCAAAAAAAAAAAAAAAAATGTCAGAATTTAGAATGAACTATTCTAAAACTTAAATGGGATGTTTGCTTTTTTTTGTAACAAGTTAAGCTTTTCTTTTTTTATATAATAGCTTTTTATAACTGATATTTGGCTATCAACATTGAGTAGGCATTTCCAACACATTTAATGTGAATACCACATTAGATTGCTTAGTTGTTTCACACAATAATTCTTTAAATATCTAAAATATAATTCTTTAAATATGTTCTTAAAAAAAATGCATATCAAAATACAATTTTTGGGTAAAAATTTGTTGTTTTGTATATGGTTGGTGATATATACATAGTGGAATACATACAGAAAAGTATTTTAGTTGAATATAAAGTTTTGAAAAAAATACCCGGGTAAATACCCATTTTGGGTATTTACCCAGGTATATACCCTGGGTATTTACCCCTAAAAATAAATACCCGGGTATTTTACATCACTAATTAGTATACGTTGTAATAGGATTTTACTGTATTTCTCTTTAGAAAACTTCCTAAGGAAGAAAACAATGCATAATTTGACCCCAAATAGAATCGTGAAACGTTTCTTATGGGGTCGCAATATTACTCCTTATTTTAAGACATGTACGATATTATACAGTTTTTAAAACATTACGTGAGAAACAAAATAGCATAATTTTTGTTTTCCAGTGCAGCAATGCAAATTGTAGCTAATCTTATTTTTAATAAAGACTATTTCCTAGCTTACATTTTGTGTCATAATTCCTGCGTTTTACCTCAAATTTTTATTTATTGCCGGAAACAATGAAAAAAAAAAGTTAAAATACTTATTTTTAATTAACTGTTTTGGAAATAGCTTAAATATATCGATATTGCGATTAACTGCAAGTTTTGAGTGTTTAAATCAAAAAATCATGTACTTGTGTTATTCCATACTTTTCAGAGCGAATCAAGCTTGTACAGATAATCTTTACAATTAAAAAACATGTTTTATATTTTTTTAAGTACGTTGCTTAAATATTATTTCTCCAACAGCGCTATCATTTTTGAAAAACAACTAAAATTCAGGACAATATTTATTCTTCCAGAAAAAAAATAAGTTTTTTTTTTTTGAGCAATTGTGAATGCTTATTATGTTTACTTGACCAAAGCTGATGTTGCTCTGATTTTTCAGAATGTCATGATGACAAGAATAACTCTAGCTCGTTGTTTTAATATTTACTAAGAAGTCAAATTTTCGTCGCCATGGTTACTAATTGTTTGTGTTCATTCAAGGTTTAACTTAAGTAGATTTTACTTTTAAAAGGGGAGGGGGTGTAAAATTACATTTCAGGAAAAAAAAACATCAATGTGGATGAAATTAAAAACAAAATTTCATCCAAATACAAAATTTCCAGATTACTAATACCGACATTTAAGATTGATAAGAAAACAAAAATACAGAAGGCTTTCTGATGTCTTCAGAAACTTTTCACAATAGAAATAGTTTTTTTTTTTTTTTTTTTATCTTTTTAAGAATTTTGGAAGTTGTATTTTTGGAGAATAAAAATACTTTTCAAAAACATTTATTCAGTTGCGGAAAACATTCCGTACACCAACATACTCATTAAATACGTAGGAAATCATGAAAAATATATTAGTAATTTAATATGATTCGGTTAATGTAAAAAACACACCATGCTAGAATTACTAAGCATTGTATGTATTAGTTTTTATGACGTTTTCAGCCTTAAGGTGTGAACAATATAGAATGGGGGTTACAAGTTTTCATTGCTTTCTATTTTCATTCTCAGAAGCTAGATCAGTAATTTAATACAATGTAGAAAAAATTAATTACGGGCATTAATGGTTTTCAGGTCACATAAGCACCCCCCCCTCCTCCCTTAAAAAAACATCATTAAAGATCGTCTCAAATTTCGTTTTTATGACTTTAATTTCGAAAAATTTCGGGAAGGGAGTTTGCGAAAAGTCCTTCTTTGACCATAAAAAAAAAGTCGTCTAAAATTGCATTTTTGGAACTTTGATTTCAAAAACCTGCATGTCCCAGAACATAACTAAAGATGGCCTACAATCATGTTTATAACATTTTGAAAATTTTGCCTCCCCCCCCCCACCCCCAACATCACACTAAGACTGCGTTTTTAGACTATTTCGAAATATTTCGGGGAAAGCTTCCGAACTCCCATTTTCTAAATACTACCAGAGATCGTTTTTTTTTCGAGAACATTCGAAATTTTTTCGAAAATTTTATTTTCGAGAAAATTAAAAGGCATAGCCCCCAAACAGAGTGCTTGGAAAAATAGGGAGTATTTCTCAGTAAATAGTATGCTTACGATAAAGATCATATTAATTAAATATAGAAATGGTTCCCTCTTTTAAACAAGAAGCTAAATCCTTTCTCTCGCTGTATTTACATATTACTAGGAGTCAATAGAATAGAAAATGTGGGATCTCAAAAAAGATTTTTGTTCAGTACGAATGATAAAATCACTAATACTCATTTGATTAGAACATTCATTTTATTCTGTGACTGAAGACACGATACTATAATTTTTCGGCACAGAAGTGCGTAACACAGAACTTTAAAAAAAAAGTTTGTCTTTGTTTTTCTTTTCGTTTTTTTTTCTTTTTTTAATTGTGAAATACCCTTACTTGTACTTATAATTGCTTTCCTAAATGTAAGCTGTTCATTTTCATTTTTGTCGTAACTTTATGTATTTCCTGCAAATCTGTTTCTTGTAGTGATGGGCATAATCGAGTACTCATAATCGAATCACTCGATTATTCAAAATCATTTGAGAACTCGATTATCGTATCTCGAGTTCTCGATTATCACTTTTCGAGTTCTCGAGCGATGAACTTCTCGAGTTCTCGATTATCACTTTCCGAGTTCTCGAGCGATGGACTGCTCGAGTTCTCGATTATCACTTTCCGAGTTCTCGAGCGATCAACTGCTCGAGTTCTCGTTTGTCTTTTCCGAGTACTCGAGCGATCAACTGCTCGAGTTCTCGTTTGTCTTTTCCGAGTACTCGAGCGATCAACTGCTCGAGTTCTCGTTTGTCTTTTCCGAGTACTCGAGCGATCAACTGCTCGAGTTCTCGCTTTGAACTTCTCGAGATGTTGAGTTCTCGAGATGTTAAGCTCCCGAGATATTGAGTTCTCGAGATGTCAATCACTCGAGCAGTGCAATTTTTGATCGATTTGAGAATCGAATGAACCTCTCAATATAGTTGACTTCTGACAGGGGTGCCCACCTAGGAAGGTGGGGATCGTGGCGCAGACTGCGCCCTTGACACTTTTAGGGAGAAGGGGTGTTTTAAGGGATATTTTTCTTATTTTGGGGGGGGGCTCTTTGATATTGAAGGGGTGCGCCCTTGACCTTAGGGGGCACTCCTGCTTCTGAAGTGACCCCCAGGGGAGGTGGGTCATAGCGCAGACTGCGCCATTGAAATTCTCAATGGACGTTAATCTTTTTTAGGGAATGTCCTTCTTGAGGGGGGGGGTGTTTTGAGGGATAGTTTTCGCTTTTTTGGGGGGTGGGGTGGTCTATGCGATATTGAGGGGGGTGCCCTTGTCCTACGGGCGGGTGGACACCCCTACTTCTGAAGAGTTTCAGTTGCAGGGGCGGATCTGTCATTTAGGGGGGCCAGAAGTCTAGCTTTGAAAAGTGAATGACTTTACTTATGAATGGTCATGGTTTTTGTTGCCTTCGGAAAATATATGCATTGAGACCCTTTAACCCTTTCCCCAGAAAAATTTGGAGTGACGGGTTGAGCTGAGGTGCCCAGAGGGGAGGTGGGTCATAGCGCAGACTGCGCCATTGAAATTCTCAATGGACGTTAATCTTTTTTCCTTCTTGAGGGGGGGGGGGGGGTTGAGGGATAGTTTTCGCTTTTTTGGGGGGTGGGGTGGTCTATGCGATATTGAGGGGGTGCCCTTGTCCCACGGGCGGGTGGGCACCCCTGCTTCTGAAGAGTTTCAGTTGCAGGGGCGGATTCGTCATTTAGGGGGGTCAGAAGTGTTAGCATAAAATATTATTTTATTTTTTTTCTTATTCTCGGTCCACAGCCGATAATTTAAAGAAAATAATTTAAAGTTAAGTGTACCTACTTTAAGCCCAGTCTGGTAAAAGTAGAACCTGTCAACTAGTTGGTGCTAACACTTCAATCGACGATTCCCCCACGCCATAATTAATGGCGACTGTTTACTGAAACCATCGGAGATTGCATGTCTCGATGTGTCGATTCAGAAAAGTTGAGTTGTCACCTGATCGACTTGAATTAATTCCACTCGTTGACCGCACGTGCTATGGAGAGGAGTACGAATATTCGCGGCAGTGGAATATGCAAATGAGTGATGGTCGAAGTAGAAGTTAGTGTGGTGACGTCATCGAGGCATGGAATCTCATTGGTTGATAAAACATATATATTGTGGCGAGTGGCAGCAAGCGAGGACTCTCGTTTTTCTTCTTTCAACGATCCCCAGTGGTTGGTTCTGATCGTGAAGCCTAGTCCGGCTCACGTGTGGGGGGGTTTTTCCCCGCGATGCTAGCGGTGGTTTTTGTGGTATGTGATGTTTAATCTTCCAAGTCCTGGAATTAGTGAGTCCAGGTGAAGAACCTGTTGTGTTGTGTCCGGCCAATTAAAATGTCGGGGATGTGAGTTCCACGTGTCTACCTGTGATGCTCACCGATCTACGAATTGTGTAATGTTGCCTGTTCAGTATGGACATTCCTGAAGTGTGATTCGGCGGACCTTTTTGTGAGTCTTCAAGCTGATCCTTCGGAGTGGCAAGCGATTGCATCGACGTTTTGGTGACATTTTTCTTTATTTTCTGGAACCACTTTTGTTATGATATTTTGGGGGTGTATTTTATGGGGATGTTATTCTAGTCATATTTAATAAATGTATTTTTCTGAAACATGTTTTTTTGCTTGTCTCCAACTTGACATTACACGGCCAGTTAATGTTGGCTTAGTTTAAATATCTTAACTTTTGGATTTTAAACTTAATTTAATTTATGCCAACAAAGTGGTAGCAGAGCTCGGTCGAATGTCATTTTGGTTGGAGACAAATTTGCAAAAGTTTTCAGAATAATGGAAAGGGACTATCGAAACATTAAGAAACTTAACTCCTGCAATTGGGCAACATGGTCGAAAAATATGAAAATGGTACTGATAGAAAGAGATTTATGGGAATTAACCCAAACAAAATTAGAAGAAGGTATTTCGGCAGAAATAAAGAAACGGAGGGGCCAAGCAGTGGCGATTATTTACCTCAACATAGAGGATGAGTTAAAACAACTAATAGATGATTTAGACGATCCATATGCTGTATGGATGTCATTGAAATTGAATTTTGAACCTCCGTCTTTAGCCCGTGTTGCCGGATTGTGGAAGGAGTTTTTTTCTAGCAGAATTAATGAAAAAGAAACTATTGGAATGTTCGCGGCTCGATTGAAGTGTTTGCTCCGACAGTTGGAGGAGAATGGCTATAAAATGGATGAGAAATTAAAGGGATTTCAACTAATACGTAGTTTAGATCAAAATTTTAGGGGAATAGTACAAAATATTTATAGATGGGATGAAAGTAAATTTAACTTTTCAAATGTTTTGGATGAACTTTTAGCAGAAGAGGGGAGATTAAAATTTTTAGGAAATGAAAATTTTGGAAATAGTAGTTCAGGTGTTAATGCTTTTTCTGTTCAAAATAAACACCAGACTGGGCGGAAAGTTGAAAATGTAAATAAATTTGAAACGAGAGTTTGCTTCACATGTGGGAAAAAGGGGCATATTTCGGCTCGGTGTTGGAGCAGAAAACCAAATAATCAAAATAAAGGTAATCGTAATTTTTCCAAACAAAGTAATCCCCCTAAGGCTGGAATGTTTTGCACCATCAGTAAAATATCAGGAGTGCAGGCCAACAACACAAATTTGAAGGAGGAAATACCAGTATTTTTACTGGATACAGGTGCCACGGCACATTTCTGTAAAGATAGGGACCTATTTTGTGAATTGAGGCCTGTTAAAAATACAAAAATGGAAGTAGCTGTGGGCAATGTAAATAGTCAAGTCGAGGGGGTAGGGAAAATTGTTTTCGAAATTAAAACAGATGGTAAGCTAGTAACCATCACATTGAATGAGGTCTATTATGCTCCAACACTTAGACGAAATTTGCTTTCTGGATCCAGGATAGACAGTCTTGGTTTTTCATTAAGGTGGTATCCTGGTAAAATATGTATTTTTAATAATGATGGTATCAAACTTTTTTCTGCATTTTTAATTGATAAATTGTATTTTGTAAAACCCACTTCATTTTTAAGTAATCAAAGTAGTGACTCACCACCAAATGTAAATGTAACCGAGGTCAAAGGATTAGACCTGGAGTTGTGGCATGAACGGTTTTGCCATATTAATTATGACAGTATCTTGGAAACTGAAAAGAAGAACTGTGTCAAAGGACTTAATATAAAAAATAGAAACCGGCCAGATTGTGAGCCTTGTATTATTGCAAAGAAAAGAAGGTGTTCATTTAAGCCCACTCCAGGGATAAGGTCTAAAAGACAACTTGAGCTTCTTTTCATGGATCTAGCAGGGCCATTTCCGGTGGAGTCACTAGGGGGGAAAAGATATATTTTTTCCATAATTGATGATTTCTCAAGGAAGTCCACTATTTACTTTCTAAAGTCAAAAGATGAAGCTTTTGAATATTTCCTTAGATACCAGAGGCATGTAGAGAGAGCCCTCAACAAGAAAATTTTGGCCATAAGGTCTGATAATGGGAGGGAATTCACAAATTCTAATTTTGAGACCCACTTAATTAAAGAAGGCATCAGCATAGAAAGAACCAACCCTTATACTCCCGAACAGAACGGGGTAGTAGAAAGATACAATTTGACATTAATGAATGGGGTTAGGGCAATGCTGAAAGACTCTGGACTAAGGGAAGAATTTTGGGCGGAAGCCGCCTTATGCTTCGATTATGTCAGGAATAGAACAGTCCTAAAAGAAAGGGGGAAAACCCCATTTGAGCTGTTCTGGGGAAACAAGCCCTCAGTAAGGCATTTTCGGAGGTTTGGATGTATTGCCTACAGAGGCATGCCAAAACAAAATCTAAAGAAATTTGACTCAAGGAGTAAGAAGGGCATAAGGGTGGGCTACGCAACCCAAGCAAAAGGGTACAGAATTTGGGACCCAGAGCTAAAGAAAATTTTTGAAACTATCAATGTGGACTTCAGGGAAAATTTAATTTGGGGGAAATCAAACTTGAATGGGAATGTAGACAATGATGATGATTATTCTTTTATTAAACCTATTAGTGAAGTTCTCTTAGATAAAGAGATAGATGAAAGAAAGGCTCCCACCCCTTGTGAGGAAATTGAATGGGTGAGGGATGCAGTAAAAAGAAAGACAGGGGACCGTACTGATATCTACTACTATGAAAAAGGAAATAAAACCAGGTTAAGGTCACCCAATGATGTAGAAAAATATTGTAAGAAGAATAACATTGTTTACAATCCTGAACTATTTGATTTCAAAAGTAAAAATGTACCTTATAATCCTTTGTTTGATATTTTTAATTCCCCTAAGGAACAAATGGAACCCGAGCCAGAGGCAAATTTGTCAGAAGTGCTAATTCCCCAAAACTATAATCAATGCTTGAAAACCCCAGAAGTAAAACATTGGCAAGAAGCCATGTCAGAAGAAATGAAAGTGATTCAAGAAAGGGGGGTGTGGCAGTTAGTTCCCCAGCCAGTTGGTAAACCAGTACTTGGTAATAAGTGGGTCTATGACTTGAAGAGGAATGCTAAAGGGGAAATTGCCAGGTTTAAAAGCAGATTGGTTGCGATGGGAAACAGGCAGGTGGCAGGAGAATCGTATTCTCAGGTTTTCTCCCCAGTTATCAATTTTTCCCTGATCAGAATGTTTTTCTCAATTCTGGTGATATTCCTGGGTTGGAGCCATTTTCAATTAGACGTAAAAAACGCATATCTTTATGCTGATTTGCATGAAGAAATCTATATGCGACAACCACAGGGTTTTGTAATCCCGGGAAAAGAAGACTGGGTATGCCGTCTAAAGAAATCGCTATATGGTCTCCATCAATCGGGGAGAAATTGGTACCTGGAAATTGATAAGGTTCTCCAAGGTCTAAATTTTTTGAAATTTAAATGTAGTAACTGTGTTTATACAAGAAACAGAAATGTGTTTTTATTGATGTATGTAGATGATATAATAATTTTTGGGAAAAATGAAATCATAATTCAGGAAACAATTCAGGATTTATCAAAACATTACGATATTAAAGAATTAGGGAGAACTAAAAAATTATTGGGGGTAGAATTTGAAGAAATCAATGGGGGAATTTTTATACACCAAAATTCTTACATTAAGACAGTTTGTGCAAATTTTGAAAAGTATCAATACCCATACTCGACCCTCCCAATAGCGAAAGGTACAATTTTGTCTTTAGGTGATTGTCCAAAAACGGACCAAGAAATAAAAGAAATGGAGAAAGTACCTTATCGCAATTTATTGGGATGTTTGTCCTATATAGCAGGGAAAACTAGACCGGATATTGCCTATACAGTTAATCTATTATCTCAATTTCAAGCAAATCCGGGTAAAAGACATTGGCAGTGTTTATTAAGACTTTTAGGTTATGTAAAATATACAAATTATTATAAATTAAGTCTATCTGCAATAAATGAAATTAAAATCAATGGTTTTTCTGACTCAGACTATGCTGCAAATAGGGACGATAGGATTTCGATGGGGGGAATTATTATTTACATTGACAAAGTACCTATTATCTGGCGAACATTTAAACAAAAGTGTGTTTCATTGTCCACCATGGAAGCTGAGTATATCTCTTTGACAGAAGCCGCAAAAGAGGTGGTGTGGTTAAAAAGAATTTTAGAAGAAACATCACATTTTGAAATAGCTGGATATAAATTTACCGGGTCTGTAATTAATTGTGACAATATAGCTGCAATAGAATTTTCAAATTCCCCTATAGAAAATTCCAGAACAAAGCATATTGATGTCAGATATCATTTTTTGAGAAACTTAGTAGAGGAGAATACATTTGAATTAAAATATGTGAAAAGCGCAGAAAATCCTGCGGATACGTTTACCAAGCCTCTGACTCGGGGTACATTGAAAAAAATGTGCAAACTCATTTTTGGTAATTATGAAAATGTAAAAGTTTAATATTCAAATGTGTAAATTTTTCAATGTTTCTCAAAAGTGTTTAAAAATTTTTTAAATTGTTGTTTGAAATATGTCAGTTTTCATGTCGTTTTGAAGTGTATCGTGCTGTGTAACCGAGAAGGGGGGAATTTGTTAGCATAAAATATTATTTTTTTTTTTTCTTATTCTCGGTCCACAGCCGATAATTTAAAGAAAATAATTTAAAGTTAAGTGTACCTACTTTAAGCCCAGTCTGGTAAAAGTAGAACCTGTCAACTAGTTGGTGCTAACACTTCAATCGACGATTCCCCCACGCCATAATTAATGGCGACTGTTTACTGAAACCATCGGAGATTGCATGTCTCGATGTGTCGATTCAGAAAAGTTGAGTTGTCACCTGATCGACTTGAATTAATTCCACTCGTTGACCGCACGTGCTATGGAGAGGAGTACGAATATTCGCGGCAGTGGAATATGCAAATGAGTGATGGTCGAAGTAGAAGTTAGTGTGGTGACGTCATCGAGGCATGGAATCTCATTGGTTGATAAAACATATATATTGTGGCGAGTGGCAGCAAGCGAGGACTCTCGTTTTTCTTCTTTCAACGATCCCCAGTGGTTGGTTCTGATCGTGAAGCCTAGTCCGGCTCACGTGTGGGGGGGTTTTTCCCCGCGATGCTAGCGGTGGTTTTTGTGGTATGTGATGTTTAATCTTCCAAGTCCTGGAATTAGTGAGTCCAGGTGAAGAACCTGTTGTGTTGTGTCCGGCCAATTAAAATGTCGGGGATGTGAGTTCCACGTGTCTACCTGTGATGCTCACCGATCTACGAATTGTGTAATGTTGCCTGTTCAGTATGGACATTCCTGAAGTGTGATTCGGCGGACCTTTTTGTGAGTCTTCAAGCTGATCCTTCGGAGTGGCAAGCGATTGCATCGACGTTTTGGTGACATTTTTCTTTATTTTCTGGAACCACTTTTGTTATGATATTTTGGGGGTGTATTTTATGGGGATGTTATTCTAGTCATATTTAATAAATGTATTTTTCTGAAACATGTTTTTTTGCTTGTCTCCAACTTGACATTACACGGCCAGTTAATGTTGGCTTAGTTTAAATATCTTAACTTTTGGATTTTAAACTTAATTTAATTTATGCCAACAAGAAGTCTAGCTTTGAAAAGTTAATGACTTTACTTATGAATGGTCATGGTTTTTGTTGCCTTCCGAAAATATATGCATTGAGACCCTTTAACCCTTTCCCCAGAAAAATTTGGAGTGACGGGTTGAGCTGAGGTGCCCACAGGGGAGGTGGGTCATAGCGCAGACTGCGCCATTGAAATTCTCAATGGACGTTAATCTTTTTTCCTTCTTGAGGGGGGGTGTTTTGAGGGATAGTTTTCGCTTTTTTGGGGGGTGGGGTGGTCTATGCGATATTGAGGGGGTGCCCTTGTCCTACGGGCAGGTGGGCACCCCTGCTTCTGAAGAGTTTCAGTTGCAGGGGCGGATCCGTCATTTAGGGGGGTCAGAAGTCTAGCTTTGAAAAGTTAATGATGTTTCATTCGAATAGTGTTATAATTGAATGTATGCTGTCGAATGTTTGATTATCAAATGATTATTTGGGATGCTTTGGTAGTCTAATGATATGTTTGGTGGAAGTGGGTGCGCTAATAAGGTTCCAACTTGAGAGGCATTAAAATTAAAATTATATTTCAGGTAAAAAGGTGGAATACTTAAGTTGAAAACCTGAGGGAAGTCTTTCCCCTTACCATCACCTTCGACTATACCATTAGGTAATGATACAGGTGTAACAGGCAACAACAAACGTTTTAAAGCCCAACTATACAGATAACTGCAGACACGAGTTTCGGGGTTTCAAGGAACCCTTTTTTCAACGCAAAATTGTGAGATTGTTGATGTAAGCACATTACTGGATGTCTTTACGGACCATTCATTAATTACGTAAGGGTCCCGAGAGGGAGGGGGGTTGGAAAAATGTCTACATACTTGGGGAGGGGGCTTCAAACCCATTCTCACGCAATATTTTCCAAGTTGATGTTTTACATTTGAAATTGTGCGGTCAAGTGGTTTCACGGGAATTATATATTTTATTTGCGTTTGGAAAATAAAAAACTTATTAGGATGAGCTGTTTTTTATTTGTTTTACGAAGAATGAATCGTGTAAAACGTGATAAAAGAATCGCACTGTGCATAGCATGTTTTATTTTTAATAAGTATCGCATCATACACAAAAAAAAAAAAAAAAAAAATGTCGAAAAAACATTCAGTCTAGATTCCAACTTTTTAGTAAATGTTTCATTACACAAAAAGGATTAATTTAATAATGGTGAATTTAATTTCGATTCCAGTGATGTTGAATTCGTTATTTTATTATTTTGAAAAACGGAATGGAATCAATCTTACCTAAGAATCATCCTTACGTAACTAATGAATGGCCCCTTACATGCAAAAGCTTACTATTTTGTTCAAAAAAGGGTACCTTAAAAACTCTAAAACACGTTTCAGCAGTACTCTGTATATTTGGGATACAAAACGTTTGTTATTTCATGTTACTTCTCGGCACTAAGGTATTTACTTATTCCTTAATAAAACAAGTGGTTTACTTCTCGTGTAATTCCTTCCTATGGGTGCAGATAGGAGGGGGGGGGGGAGAGTTTTGACACAAACTGCGGGATTGCAATTTTTAGGGGATTGTGTCTCTTTTGGGGGTATTGCTCTTGGGGAAGAGTTTCATAGGTGGTGCGCCTTCGCTCTTGGGATGGATAGATTTGGAATGATTTTAAAATAGAATGAATGCTTTTCGCTTGCTTTATTCGAATGGGGTTATAGTTAAATGTTTGGCGTCGAATTTTCGATAATTGAGAGATTCCTTAATAATCGAACGATATTTTTAGAACGAAAATTGTTAATTATCATATGAGCGGATTTATGGAGGGGTATGTGTTGTGTGAGTGGCGGATACAACGGGAAAATCATGGGGGTCATGTCCCCCCACCCTAAACCGTCGACAACAGTATCCGTACACATTGTGTTCAAACACTTCATGCATAAAATGTCAACGATGACAGTATCTTTTCATCTCATTAATTATTTTTCAAAGTAAATATTTGAACTACTACTTCGTTTCATTGCTAATGAAATTAATTTGCAACGTTTATTCCCAATCAGGTGCCTTATTCCTGACCGATTTGGTGCTTTTTATTGACTCTCAAACAGATTCAGACATTTTTCGTACCAAAATCGGGAATTTCGTTCATGGGGTTGGGGGCTTTCTTCAACATTAGCCCCCTCTCCCCCCAAAAAATGGTTTTCTGTATCCGGCCCTTTAGTGATCCGGTAGTGAAATCTTGAAACAAAGGGTAGAGAAACGGTTTCCATACTGTTTTGAACTTGACAATTATTAAGATCAAATATGTACAATTTTTATTAAAAAGTGAGGGATAATGATAATATGGGCGGGTCTTTGGGCGACACTAGCAGGTTTAAACTTGAGAATTGTTAAACTTAAAAATATATTGAACCACTATGGTATAAAACGTGTAATTGAAAATTTAAGGTGGTCTTAGGTTTTTTCGGATTATTGTTTCTTAGAGGGAGGGGGGGGGGAGAAATTGTTATAAGAGGCGTGCCATTGCTCACAGGGACGGACGGACACCCCTGTCATTCTCTAAAGCTTCAGAATCAAATAATAGCTTCTCAAGTGCTTTTTTTCGAATGGGGTTACTCAGAGAGCACACTTCGTTGAGATAAAGGTTTTAAAACGATTGTTACCGCTGTGACAGTCATGTTAAAACGTTTGTGAAACGTTTAAACGCAATGTGTTTAAAATGCAGTGGGGCTCATCCCCCCTCCCCCCACCCGGCGTTGACATTCATCTCTCAAATGCGACGGAGAACCCCCAGAACGAGAGCCCATTAAAATAAGACTAAATGCCCTCTTATAAGTTACCCTCTCCTCTTCAAAACTTCAATGGCGTGGTCTGCGCCATGAACCCCCCCCCCCCTGCCCTCTCAATCGTGGGGATCCTTGTTTAATATATTGCTTGTTGTCGAATGTTCGGTTATCGAGCGTCTCGGATGATTTGAAAACCGGATACGGAATCTCCTTTTTAGAGAAAGTTGGTAATCAATTTAAACCTTTTTGAGGACCAACGTACGGAAAATCAAGCGCAGCTATGAAACTTTAAGTTCCGAAATGAACCGTCGCGAGCCAAAGCATTTTCAGCAGTTTTGCCTCAACTTTACAATAAATAAATAAGTAAATAAATCTCATAAAATCAGCACAGCAATTGACTCCAAATTTTTAAGTTGAGTGAATAATATACTAATCAACATTTATGAAAATATAAGGAATATCACATTGAAAATATAAGGAATATGACATAAACAGAAGCGAGTAAAACAAGAAAAAACATTTAAATTCAACTACGCACGCGAAAATAAATGCTACGCACAAAAGTCATAAATATCTTACGTATGGAATTTGAAAAAAAAAAAAAAATCTGTATAAAATGTTATTTTTATTTTTAAAAAAATGGGCCAAAGAGTGGAAGCTAATATTAATCCCACACGACAAACTTCCATACTTCTTTTTAATGCACTCAGAAATATTTCAACTTCACTCCCTACACTTTTATACTGTTATTACATATTTCCCAAGTCAGCGAATGAAGAAGAAAAATAAAACAGAGGCGAATCAAGAAAGAAAAAAAATAATCATGAACTTCAATGCAATTCAAGCCACACTTATAACTTTCAATGCGCCGGGAATCCCAATCTGCTGGAAAACGCAGTCAGAAATATTTTACCCGCCCTCCTCATGTATCAGTCAGATAAATATAATTCCACTAATAACAAGAACATAAAAAAAAAAAGCAAAGCAATAAACAAGAATAATAAATGAGTCCTTTTGCGCAGAGAGAGCAACGATTCCCCTACTTGTTTACATTATTAACTTCGTGTTTGAGTGCGCGAAACCATTTGAAATAACCACGTGATATCTGAGAATCATTAGTTTAAATATATAACCGTTCGAATAAATCACTCAAAATGAATGTAAAAAAAAAAAAAAAATCGAGAAATCAATCGGTTACACAAATTGAAATGAAAGGGGGGAGGGGGGGTGATACCATTTCAATCGCTACGGGGCGTCCCTTGAGGGCTACCAACAGTCAAAGGCCCATTGCCAGTTTTCTAGCCGCTAGCAATAAACCTATAAAAGTTTATACTAGTTCGAGCCGGGTCGCCCAAATGCCGAACTCCTAGTTTCTGACAAGCTAACAGGGAATCTCGTCGAACCAGCATCCCCCAAGGATTGCGACCCCTAAATGAAGACTAAAATCTATCAAATTGACCCCCTAAAACACGCTTGCGTTTCGAACTTTTCCGGAGGGTAGGGGGGCAAGGGTGTATCTGCTCATTTTATCGGAAAACAAAAAACTAGACCCACTGAAACGTAAAAACTAGATTATTTCAAGGAATTGGGGGGGGGGGGGGGGCAGGCCGGTTATTTCGAACTTTACAAGAGAGGAGGAGGGATTAAAGAGTATCCTACGAGTTGCATATTATGCCGAATAACAGTAAGAATTTCATTTATATGAGTACAATAACTTCTAAAAGCCAGGAGGGTTCGCCCCTTATTATAATCCTAAATGATAGGCTTGATGGCACATTCCTATTTCGAGCGCACCCCTGCCAATACAACTCGGGAATTCAACTGTTCCAAAAGTCAAAGGTATCCACCCCCCCCCTTCGCAGGGCGATGGTGCACCCTCTCAAATGTTACGGAGCATCCGTCTAGAAAGAGCTCCCCCCCCTCCCAAAATGCGAATAAAAAAACCCTCTCAAAAAACTGCTTATATAGAAATTTCGGTTTCGCAGGCAGCGCCATGGACCCCCCCCCCCCCCGCCCCTCACGAAAATGAGATTTAAAGAACCCTCTCAAAAACCCAGCCCTAAAAGTTTTAATGGCAAAGGCTGCGCCATGCCCCCATCCCACCCGAAAATGAGATAAAAAACACTCCGAAAAAACCGGCCAATGGCGCAGGCCGCATCGTGCCCCCTCCCCCTTATAGTGGGGCGCCCCTGTAGCAGTCTACTCAATTCTGGAAAGGCTCAGAAAATGAACTACTTGAGCACTCGATTCAAACATCTCGAGATCTCGATTTAAAACATCTTGAGATCTCGATTCAAAAGATCTCGAGAAGTCAACTGGTCGAGTACTCGATTCAAAAGATCTCGAGAAGTCAATCGCTCGAGTACTCGATTCCAAAGATCTCGAGAAGTCAATCGCTCGAGTACTCGATTCCAAAGATCTCGAGAAGTCAATCGCTCGAGTACTCGATTCGGAAGATCTCGATTATCAATCGCTCGAGTTCTCGAATTCAAAAGATCTCGATTATCAATCACTCGAGTGATCGACTTGAAAAGATCTCGATTATCAATCACTCGATTATCAGAAGTACTCGATTCCCGAGATCTCGATTATCAAAAGATCTCGATTATGCCCATCACTAGTTTTTTGCCCTTTTTTATTTTTTATTATTGATTCATTAAATGCAAGATGCATGAAAACGAGGCAGAGCGATAAAAACTTTAAAATCTGGCAGAGCGAGGCGTTGAGATTTTTTTCACCTATTTATTTCGAGATTTTTTTTTTCAGGCAGATATATATCTAGGTAATATTTTCGTACCTCCTGAGAAAAAGGACAACCCTTAATATTTATTACATGACAACTAACGAGGATCAGATACTCACAAGAATTATTAGAAAATTTTAATAAAAACTCAATGTGTTGAAGCAGAAGCACTATATACACTATATGACCAAAAGTATTGGGACACTTTCCAAAATTCACATTTTTAGGGATTTCTCGAGAAATAATAGACCAATTGCTCTATAATTTGTTTCGCATAAAATGTATACTCTAGTTGTCATTTTCCAATAAAAATTAAGTCTGCTATTCATTTAAAGACCAACAACAAATTGAGGAAATAAAAAAAAAGGTTTTTTGATCATTTTTCATTGTAAATTGCTGGGAATAAGCTATAATTTTCAGATATGAGTTAAAAATCTATCAAAAACTTATTTTTATATTTTTGTGAAAGTATCCCTTATACCCATGGAAATATAAGCATTTCTTTCAAAAATGCAATTTTTTTTTGAAGGTTTTCGCCTCATATCACGCAGAGTATTTTGTCAAACGTTACTAAACTTTTGGAATATTTGACAGCATTTTAGAGAGCCATAATAATAAGATTTGAAGTTAAAATACGGAAAAATTGATGAAATATGAACAATTAAAGCAATTAATTTTTCACTGCGCATACACGGAAGAGGGCAATTTATAACGTTCATAATCCAAAGCTCAGATACTTCCTACAATCCATGAAAAAAATTCCAACGCAATTTCTTTAAAATTTAAAAAGTTATCAGCGATCTAATGAGCCGAATTTCTATAATTCTAGGATATGCCACGAATGGTAAGGGGTCGTTCGCAAACTGGCAACACTTTCCTGCCATTGTTACAGAGTGATTCATGATAAGAACGTATATTCTGTTGCTGGTCCCCTAAATGAATAGCAGACTTAATTGTTATTGGATTTGATGTCTGGAGTATACTTTTCATGTGAAAAAAATTACAGAGCAGAGAGCAATTGGTCTTTTATTTCTCGAGAAATCCGTAAAATTGTGAATTTTTGAAAGTGTCCCAATACTTTTAGTCATATAGTGTATGTAATACCTCATGTATTTTGCCGAATTTAGTAACTGGGAATTTGAGACTCTAAAAGTGCTAGGTTTAGCTTTATTCCAAAATTTCAGCGTAAGATAGTTTACAAACATTGAGAGTGGGTGAAGGGGTGATTTGTGCCTTTGAGTTTGGAGCAGGGTGAGCACCCCTCCATACAAACAAAGATCACAGAAAAATCTTTAATTTTTCAAATCCAGGAAATCCTTCTCCGTAGCCATTCGCGACTTTGCCGTTGTTATGCTCAATTTGAAAGAACTTTCACCATAACAACCCCTTGAGAAATGCTATCGTAGCCTTCTCATCTGCATATAGTAATTAGATAAATAAATAAATATTTTTTCAAAAAGAAAAGGATTCACAGATAAAGATTGGGGGAATTTTCTGGTCACCAGTGGTGAGAAAAGGCAATTATAGTAGCCACATTTTTTGTAGTTGCCACTCCATTTGTAAATAAGGTAACTAACCAACAAAGTAGCATTTAATTTACCACTAAAATATAAATATTATCAGTTCAAATAAAGGTTAATGTAACTAATTAGTGGCATTTAATGTTAATTGTACAATCAAGTATTAACTATGCAAAGAGGATCTAGTTTCATTTTTAAGAAGAATGTTTTCTGACAACTCGGATGGGGTTGAGGAGAGTGGCAAACAGGCAGCGGAAGCGAAACAATTTCGCCAACCGATAACTGGTATTTTTAGTCCCCACTTTTATTCGGCACTTGATTTTTCAAATATATTAAGTAGGATCATCCATTTTTAAAGAAAATTTTTTGGTTAGAATTTAGAGTTCATTTCGTTAAAATTCAGTGTGGTCATGCAGACTATCTTTTTTTTTCCTTCCTTTTTTGAAATCATCAATTTTCAACAACGAACATTTTTCGAAAAATAAAACGAATTTATGAATTTATTTATTGCAAATATTCATTCATTCGTTAATTTTTCCTAGATGAGATCTGAAACCGTATTAATGGGGTAAAAAATCTTCGTTTCAAAATTAATTTTAGTGCGAATACAACACCAAAATAAAATCAGCTCTTATACCTACTAAGGGCTACTTGCCGATAAATTTTTCTTTCATTCCGTTCATTATTTCTTGAGATACAGCAGTCACAATTGACGACAAAAAAACGTTCTATAGCTCAACACCCCTTTGAGTTATTGACACCAAAATTGAATCAGCACCTGCTCCTGTTAATGGCAACATATGGACCAAATTTTGTTTGATTCCGCCAGTTACTTCCTGAGGAATAGCAAGCACGCGTAACTCAAAAAACGTCCCATTGCTCCACCCCCCTTGGAGGAATTCGCGCCAAAAACCAATGGGCACAAGTTCACATAGGAGCACATATGTGTACCAAATTTAGTTCGATTTCATGCGGTAGTTTTTGCTGTAGAGCGGCCACAAAAAACTGGTCACACACAGACGTGACACACACACATACACACACACACACACAGACAGACAGACATTTTCCAAAAATAGTCGAAATGGACTCAGAACGTTCGAATCCGTCAAAACTCGAAAATTTGCACGAATCCAATACTTTCTTCTATATATTAGATATAGAAGAAAGTAAAAAGGAAAAAATAAGAAAAAGGGGAGGGGGGGGAATCAAAACTGTAAACTGGAAAACAATTAGAGCTCCATTTTAAGTGAAACTACAGTAGATACCAAAAGAGTAAAATTTACTTAATCTTAACCTTTTTTCTTATGCGGAGTTTCCCCCTCTTTTTCTTCCTTTCTTTTTTTTTTGCGTCAGTGTTATCCCCCCCCCCCTCAAGCCTGGGCCCCCTAGTTTCAGACTAGGCTGACATGACCTCTCATTGGGCCTGCTGGTAATTCTTCCATATTCATAAACTTCGGAATATTTTACAGAAGTACATGTCACACCTTGATATTTGAAGAACAAAACAATTTTATGCATGATTTTCACAATTTCATTACTATTATAAGTATGAGGTCTGTTAGAAAAGTATCTGAACTTTGGCCGTAGGGAAAAACATTGCATGCCTGGAGCATTAAAAATCAGATTACCTGAGTAGCCAGCTTGCTTGGGACTCCACACACTACTTCCAGTGATGCATACCGTGAAGGCCTGTATTTGACTGGACTGTGTTTACAGTCATAATGCAATGCTGCCAACTTGTACGATTTAGCTGTGCATTGTAAGATTTTGGGAAGCTTTGTACGGTCTTATGGCAGATTTGTGCGACAACTGCGCATTTCTTTACTGGATTACAACATGATGAACATTTTAATCTGTGAGAACTTATAGAAAAACATATATAGTTTTGAACAATTTTTTGATAGACAATTTTTGAACGCTGTGAAGTCAGCAACTTTTCAAAGTTTAAGTTCAAAGAAATAAAAGTTTATATATGTATTTATTTTTAAATTTATTTTTTTTTTCCTTATAAAAGCACAGATCAAGTAAAGGTAGGGATTTGAAAATATTATAATACTTTAAATTTTAATAGTTTGCTTTATGATGGTCAAAAGCGTAGAAATATAGCCATCGCGTGCATTGTAAGATTTTTAAGTTAGCATGTTGGCAGCTATGATAATGTCTTCTCTTATCTGAAATTTGGCTCCTCTTAATGGCCGCTTGAGTTTTGGAGACAGCCAGGGGTTGTGGGAGGCATATCAAGTAAGGGGTCTATTGAACTAAAAGAGTCTGGCTTTTCACCAAAAAGGGTTGAATCAAGCGCAAAAAATAGATTGCAAATCACCGAGAAACGAAAATGTCTAAAGAAAGGACGAGAAACGAAAATATCTAAAGAAAGGGCGTATATAAGGATGGGGACCCTGGCCCCTCCTACCAAAATCTAGAGAAAATAAATGTAAACGCAGATAGTTGGTTCAAGTTTGCTCACAAATAATTTCCATACTTTTAAGCTTCAAATCTTACTACTATTATACATGCGAAAGTTTGTCTGGATGTAAGGATGTTTGTTACTCTTTCACGCAAAAACTACTGAACGGATTTTAATGAAACTTGACAATAATATAGCTTATGCATCAGAATAACACATAGGGTAGTTTTTGTCCCGTTATGGGGGGCAAACCCCAATCTCTTCGTATTTAGGATCTCTAGGTAAGACTAGTAAAAATCAGAATTTTTTTAAAAAGTGCCATTTTTGCACCACCCAATTATAAAACAGGGCTTAAAACTGAAATACTGAGAACACTGAAAAAAGAAATGGGGGGGGGGATGGAAACAAAACTGGGAAGTTCGAAAGAACAAAAGTGCCTCATTCGACATTTACATTCAGCTTCTAACATTATCTAGCTTAGATTAGAAATAGTTTAAACAACACTACTTTTAAAACTCCTAAAAAACATTGGAATGCATACGAACCTCGTTAAAGCATACAAAAGATATTGCTTGTTTCAAAGACCTTTTTCTTTTGGAGTTGACAACATATTAGTTTGTTCCGTAGATTTTCGTCCAGAGTATAATACAAAATTAAATATATTTAGCAATTATGAAGAAACTAAGCAGAAATATCGGTCAATTTCACTAGCTTTTTCTTTTTCCCTTTTGATGCAAATTTCAACAGCAGCTTCAAAAAATTTTATTTTTAAAAACAAAGTAAAAAATTTAAGCACGCATTTTTCAAACTTAAAAGGTAAATAAACAAATCGTTGCCAAACAAATGCATTGAATGTTTTAGTGCGTTCGCATAGAACTACCGGTAACCAAAGTTAGTTGATCACATGACAGCTACTGACATCAGTGGTTATTAACCAATTATTGACAATGATGCTCCATCTCCATCAAGGCACATAGATGGGATTTTGTTAAGGGGGGCAGGATTACCCATCCTCCCAAGCTCATTCCCCCCAAAAATTTTCTCGCTTTCGAATCGGATTAAATATAACAGTTTTTTAAGAGTGTTTTCTCCTCCGGAAAATTTTCGAAATTGTAGTTTTAAAACCAGTTTTAGACGACCTCTGGTGATGTTTGGGGGATAAAAGGTGTTGTGTGCCCTTCCCGGTAATTTTTCAATATTGAAACTTTAAAAGCGCAATCGTAAATAGTTTAACGTTGTGTGAAAGAAGACTTTCCTTTATTTTCAAAATTGTAGTTGTAAAAAACGCAATTTTAGACTATCGCCAGTGGAGGTCGGCGAATTTTATTCTTATATTTTTATGGTTTTGTTCATGATTTTTCCCTTTAACTTTGTGGAAGAAAATGTTTGTACTAAACATATACCAAAACGGCGGCAATAGAGAATGTGAATGTCGACCTGAAAGAGTCCTGCACCATCCATGCCTCTAGCAGCCTTAGGCACCTTTTAAAAAAACGGTGCTAAATTACAAGTGTCCCACTTCAGCTAACCCCACCACTGTCCGACAAAAAAGAAAAGGGGATCTGTTTCCTGCAGGGCTGTGGAGTTGGAGTCGGAAAGTCGAGTCGGACTAATTTTAAATCGGAGTCGGCGTCGCTTTAAAACAGGCCCACTACGACTCCGGGGATTTTTTTTCACTTTATATGGGAGTTCTTTAGTAAAACCCCTTTTTTACTGTCGATTTTTGAAACTCTAGTCCTTTTTAAAAACTCGGAATTACAAACGTAAAAGTTCTTCTATCTTTTTGCTTGGGAAGTGGATTCATCTTACTACTCACTAGTCACCTTTTTAAAACAAGATTTTTTTTTTCCAAGTCATTGTCACTGTTGCGACAAAAAAGGTTGTTTCTTTAATGATAAAATCTAGCGATATATATTCATATCTATCCCGGGTTCGACTAATACTGGGCAAGGCGACTGAAAAAATACTTTGGGACTAATATCATCACAGCAAGAATGTTTCTAAAGCTATGTTACTCTGTATTTTAAAATAACTTCTGAGAAATAATTTGTCTGGCGATTAAATTTTTTTCAAGGGTACAGCTCCAAAGATATTACAACTTTTATTAGTCACTCTCACTCTCTCTAAAAATTTTTTAGGGGTGTACAATTAAAGTCCTGATTTCAAAACGTTTCTGTTAATTTAAAAACTACTATATCGAATGACAGTCATATACCTCTCTGCTTATATGTTTGGCGTGAAAGACAATGGTTCCGAAATGAGCCACTAGATCCCACACAACACAAACTGGTGGAATAGACGTTGAAAAGTCGTCGAATCTGGTCTAAACACTCGTCTATAACTGATCTAAAAACCGTCTGTAACTCGTCGAAATGTCCCCTCAGAACAGTTGAAAGTCGTCTTATACACGTCGAAAAAAGACGACTACAATGGATGAAAAATGGTGGAATTAGATCAATAATAGACGATATCCATAGCGCTAGATAACGTTACCAAAAACAGTTATAGATGATCTAAAAAACGTCTTCTAGGTGCGCTTATTAACGCAGCACACCATTTTTCAATTCTGGACTCTTAATTGTAATGTTTATACGACACGTTACATTTTCCTTAACCTTTTAACATTCATACATTTTTGTCTAATCTGCCAGTTCAATTTTTTAGTACTTATTGCAATTACACTATTAAACTTAAAATCTTATTTTCAAATTTTCATGTGTGTAAGCTTATTTTTTTATCCAACAGTCTTATTTCCATATATCATTTTGAAACAGAAATCATCAACAAGATGAATAAGCTTACCGAAATCAATAAGGCGCTATAAAACAGACGCTAAAATATCAGAAGTAAAAAGCAGCGGTGCTGCTCAACGTACGTTGAAGGTTGAAGCACGTGATTCAACACTAATAACATAGAAACAAGTGTTGCCAATTATGTCAATAAATTATAAATATCATCATTGTCATTAATATTTTTTAAAAATAAAGTTCTAGCCCTTTAACCGTTGTTACATGAACTAATGAACTATTTTTAATTCACTTTTTGCAGCATTTAGCTCCACCGCAATCCGCTTTCACCCATCACTGTTTGTGTTGATTCTACTGGACACTTCTATTCGACGTTTAGTAGACGACCCTTGTGGATGATCTAATTTACGTCTGTAAAGGATAATTAATAGACGTATAGACGTTTAATAGAACATCTAGAAATGACGTTTATTAGTCGTAGAATAGATATCACCTTTAGATGTAGATGAGTATAGATGAGTTTTAGATGAGTTTCGACGAGAAATAGTCGTTTTATAGACGAGTGTGCTGTGTGAGATGAAGCAGTCATAGTTCAAATTGCCGTTGCTGATTACTAAAAGAGGACATACTGGCCACAATCATGCAATGAGCACAGATAACCGCTGATCTGGTGTGGAACATGCCGTTTAGCACTTCAAGTTAAGAGTCTGTAGTTGAAGAAGGAAGAGGGCATATCGAACAAATGCTTTAATCATCCGCAAGGCGCATGTTTAATTAGACTCCTCTTTTTTTGTTGTCAGTATCACTGTTTTCGCTGTAAACATTATAAATTGCTAGCATACCCTTGGAATCTGCTGTCTCTTTCTTGCAAACAACGTCCTTAACGAAGCAGGGGTTTGGGTTTGTCCCTTTCATCTTATTTAAACAACTTAAAGCACCCTGACTGTGACAACTATCTGTAATGTTTTAAACTATTTTTAGCTGTAGCTGTTGACCATTGTGCTGCCAATTGTCTAGAAGATGCTGTGTGGTCCGTCAGCGCCATACGCACCAGGTGTCTGTCATCGCGAGCTGACGTCACATTTCGGGGTCCACTCCCGGAAAATTCCGAGCTGTCCGACCCTCGCCCGTCCACTGCTTCCAAACACGCATGATTGGACCACCGATAATCATACATGCCTCGCTACAGCCGTCTATTTATATTCGGTTTGATCCGCCGTTCAGAGGGCGCTGCTCAGCATACGCATGCGCTACCGGTCTGCAATTCTAATCATTTGTTACTAATTTCCAAGTTTCTGTAGATGATTTTTATGGGTTTCACAATAAGCGTACCGTTTGTTTTATTACAATATCGTCCTTTGTTTTCGAGATATTCTATTTCGAGATAAGGGAGTTCTTTGCTGGACACTCTGTATAAATATACAAAGTCTGCTCTCTCTCTCTCTCTTTATTACAGTAGTCTACCGAGTGATCCAAAAGTCAGGACCCACTTTAAAAATGAAAAATTTGAACACGAAGAAAGTTAAAAAGATGTGGTTTGCACTAAACGAATGGAAAGAAAGCCGGTTTTTGGGTGGCAACGAAGCAAAAATAATTCTGTCGGCGACCAACAGATAGCGCTGTCAGATTTTTAATCTACGGACATGCAAAGCAGCAAATGATATACAAAGCAGTAAAGGCAGCAGGCAATGGTAGTCGAAGCTAATACGCATTGAAATGCTGTCCATAACTAAGAAAGCCCGTTTAATTAAACTGTATTTTGGAGTTATTTAAAAAAGCTATAGCGCCACCTGTTGGACGAAAACAGAACTATTTTTGTTGACCTATTTTTGTTGATCCAAATGACTTTTGGATCACCCTGTTTATTAGGATCAGTAATATAATTATCATTTTATCCATAATTAATTACTTTCTTTTATCGCAGATTAGTTATTTATTTTCATTGTTTCAAAAAATTGTCCATTTCGTAAAAAGGATTTTTTCTTGTGTCATTATTATTATTTTGTACTATCACTGTTGTTGTTGAAGTTTAAAATTTGTTTTCTCTTCATTCGAAGTTTATCATTGAATCATTGACTATACATTTTTTTAATAATTTTTTTGAACTTGTCACACCCATTTAACTTTATATAAAAAACATATACATCTGCTTCAATTTTCTTTTCATATTTTTAATGTTACATTTAATAATAATTTTACACTGCCAAAAAAAAAAAAGAAAGAAAGAAAGAAAACTGATTTTATAGGAAAACCATTTCATGTTACGCAGGATATTTCACATCACTATTATAACATTTAAAAGAAAATAAGTCCAGTAGTTACGTTGCAATTAAAGGAGATATAATAAATATTCCACAGCTTTTTTTTTGTCTTCATAGTTATAATCTTCAAAAATTGAAAGTCCGCGATTGGATGGACATCTGTTTGTCACACAATAAAAAGGGCTCAATTTAATGCACATTCATTTTTTTTTTAATGAAGTTTTGTGTAATCACTCTAAAAATCGTAACTATTGAAAACTTTAACTTTAAATTTGAATTTCTAAGGTTGTATGCATCTTAGGATTGTTTACAATGAAGTACGGAGTGGAAATTTCATAATAGGAATCAATATTTCAATCTCTGTTTAGGATTTTTTTCTCCCCTTTCCTTGATGGAAAAAAGCAGGAGTAGGAGTCGGTGACTTTTAAATCCCGGAGTTGGGGTCGGAGTCGGAGTCGGTCATTTTCCCTCCGACTCCGCAGCTCTGGTTAGAAGTTCAATTTGAAAATCAAGTTATCCAATAGTTGCGAATTCTAAAGTGAGATTACTTAAAAATCCCGTTTTTAAAAAGTTGAAAAGGTTAATTTGATCCTTTTTAATGTTTAACAAAATGTTGACCTAATCCTGTGCTTTCAATTTTTCAAAGCTGTACCTTGAGAGAGAAAAAAAACTTTTTTGCTAAGTCAAAAAACTTTTCTTGAGAGGGGGCGCCCCCTCCCGGGTGACACCCATCTAGTGGGCGATACCTCAACTTAATTTGAGAATATATAAAAATTGAAATACCTTAATTCTGAAAAATTTCCCTAATAATAAATCTTAAATTTTATCTTGAAAATTTCAACGAAAAAATTGCACTATATTGCGGGGAGAGATTTGGGTTGGATACCTGATGTATACGTCTGGGTCAATTTTTACACAAAATGCGGTGGTATACATCTTTGCACGAATAGTTTTTACTGTACCTATATTTCTTGGCTCAATTTTATTTTTAATTGTATTGGCAGCTTTAGAATTAACCTTAATATGAATGAAGATTTTAGGATTAACTACAATTACTGAGTGTTGTAACCAATAAATCATGTACTTATTTTATTCCGTACTTTTTAGTGATAACCAAGCTTTCTTCGATAAAGTCTTTAGATTAAGAAAAAACATTTATATTTTATCGGATCTTCTGGATTTGTGCTTTCGCGCTAACACTTATTTGAATTTACCAAGACAGTCAGAGTCAGAAGTTTCCCAACTTGCTCAAGCGATGCATTCCTTTTACTATTTTATAACTGAGATCGAGGTAAAAAATATATCATTATTTTTATATGAAAGTGATTATACTTAGAAATTGTTAGGCAATAAAACTGTTTGCTCAGAATTGTTATCAATTAAACAAAGTTAGAAAATAAGCAAATGAGACTGTGGCGTAGGTTGTTACAGAAAGCCAGCTGGTCGCCACAACTACAGTTATTTTTCTATTAGTAGTAGGTTTTATACATGTATCAAATTATTTGGTAGTCAGTTTTTTAAAAATTGCAAGGAGAGTCAGTGAAAATTACAGAAAAAAAAAAGAAAACCAGAGTCGGAGTCGGCATGTTTTCGAACGACTCCGACTCCTTTATCACAAAATCAGTTCGACTCCGACTCCACAGCCCTGCTTCTAACGTTGTATGCATATTAGGTTTGCAATAAAATACAGCGCGAAATTTTCATAAAAAAGAATTAATATTTCTATCTCTGTTTACGGGTTCCCCCCTTCCCATGAGGGGGGGATTTGAAATAATAAATAAATAAATAAGCCGGAGTTAGAGTTGGAGTCGGAGTTGGACGTTTCAAAATCCAGGAGTCGGAGTCGACCATTTTTCTTCTGATTTCGCAGCCCTGGTGTTGACTAGTGTAATTTGTGAACCGATTAGATAATTCAATGCTTTTTACAGCGCTTTTCTCCGAAAGATGGCGCCGTCATACACATTTTATTCGCGAAAGGAAAGTGAGAAATGAACCAAGATCGGAGTATGTATCCTTTGTTCTCCGGTCGAAAATGATGCACTCTCCTGCTCATCAACATTATGAATATTAATTCATTTTTTCAATTAACAGTCATCTCAGGTACACGTACTCCAAAGTACTTGCCAGTGGGGAGTGTTTTAGGGGTTAAGCTCTTCCTATATGTGAGAAAATAAAAATCGAACTGAAGAAAATATGCATTTGATTCAAATTACCTAAAATATTAATTTTTGTGCTCAGGTACAGGGCTTTTTTTTTTTTACAAAAAAACTTGTTTGAAGTACAGCGCAGAAACTTTTACTATGGAATGAAATATGTATACATTTGCAATGTAACTACTAAAGGTTCTGTTTTTAATTACGCTACAGTTTTTATAAAGAATAGGTTTGTTTAATAAATGTTACACACAAGTCAAAAAAATGCAACATAAATTTCATAAGACATAATACCGTAAATTTTAATGTTTCAGATAACTGTGTTATAAAAATACAGTTAACATAATGTTTCTTCTTAACATTTAAACACAAATACGAAGCTAAAATAATGACTAAATACACCAATAGTTTGCTTTCCGCTTCGATCACTTTCAAATTGAATCGCAGTTTAAAAACATAATTTTTTAAACTGCTATTTTAAAAATTTACTGAAAGATCATTCCACGCCAAATCGCCGAAATTAAATAGTCGGCCGTGCTGTCATGTCTCCGATTTTTTCCATTATTTTTTCTATGAGAAAAGCCCCAAAAAAATTTTTTTTTAGATTTTTTAAATGAAAATTACGCTTTGGAGAATTTTTTCAAAAATTCAATTTTTGATCATTTTTCGGAGTCACCGTTTTGGCATGAATTCAGAAAATCTCTCTAATTTCTTAATTTTTCAATCATTTAAGCTGAATTCGGTATCAATTTCAAGCTAGTATTCTTCTCAGTGTGTCAGCGACAATGACAGAAAGTATTCTTTGAACAGTTGGGTGAACACTCTTTATCTAAAGTCAGTTCTTATGTTTTTTCAATTGGGAGATTAAATGAGTTATATCTCCGGAGTACCTACTACGATCTGCATCAAAATTTTTTTGTAGCATATTTAAATTATTCTCTTGCTATGTAGAAAAAAAGTAAAAGGGTGTTTTTTGTTGTTTTGAAACAAAAAAATAAAGTTTGTTTTGCAGAAAATACAAGTTTTCTATTACTTTAAATACCTTTTAAGCTTAAAAAAGGCCAAAAACTTTCCAGAACAATTAATACTGGACTCTCAAAACATTTGTATCTGTAGTTAATCGCTGAAAAGTTGTTTACTTTTGAAAAGAATTGTGCAAAAATCTCCGTTTCAGACTTCGCAAAAATAAATAAATAAATAAATAAATAAAACACTTTTGATTGAAAGTGTACTAAATATTAAGAATGATAATTTGAAGAATAGCATAAAAATATTTTTAATGGAATTATTTTTAATGGAATTATTTAATGGAATTATCATGCAGAAGAGTGATCCACCCCCTCTGAACGAAACTATACGATTTTGGGTACGAAAAATTTCTGAAACTGCTTCGGAGTCAATAAAAAGCACCAAATTGGCGAGAAATAAGGCACCTAATTGGGCTAAACGTTGCAAATTAATTTCATAAGCAGTAAAACGAAATAGTTGTGCAAATATTTACTTTCAAAAATAATTAATAGATTGAAAAGATATTTTAATCGTTTTTATTTTATGCATAAAATGTTTGAATACAATGTGGACGAATACAGTTGTCGAAGGTTTGGAGGGGGGGGGGAGTCATGACCCCCATGACCATCCCCTTGTATCCGCTGACTGACGAAGGGTCCGATTGCTTTTGAAAGTAGTGCGGCTTATATTATTTTAATGTAGCGCTAAGTGTCCAACTTTCACGAATGTATTTGATACACGAATAATTTCTTCTAACTGTAAATTACGCACATTACTTTATATTATTATTTCTTTATATTTATATGTCTTTAAAAATACTTCGTGAAAAACATAATTTTAGACCATCAATAAAATAATTCCAAGAAGACTTGCCAAAGAAAACTACATAATACTTAAAAAATAACACTAACTAATATCGCATAGACATAGAAGCAGTGGCGGATACACCCGGCGGGCAACCGGGCATTTGCCCCGTGGGCCGGTCATGTTTCGGGCCGATCAATTGCCCTGTCTACAAACAGTAAAATGTAAATACCGCTACGTAAATTCTCTAGCTTCAATCCCTCTTTACGCATGGGCTCAAGCCCGCGGATGGAGGGTGCAAGACCGTCGCTAAGGGGGCCGTGGGGGTGCTACACCAGCCCAGTTTTTCAGAAATGGGGCCGCCAATTTTATTTTAATAATGTAATAAAAACAGAAAAACAAGGGCAGTATTTAAAAGTTAAAATACTTTTGTCTATTTTTCAATTTCATCTATGAATTGCAATTCACATTTACTTTACTTATGAATGGTAATTTGCAATCGTTATGAATTGTAGTTCATAACAATTGCAATAAAAGTGACAAAAAGTATTTTTTCAGTAAAGCTTTAACAGAAATGCAATCTTCTAACACGATTTGGAGATATCCAAAATTCTGTATTATGAAGATTATTCAAGTAAAGACCTCCTAAATGTGTACGTTTCTAAAATTTTTTTGCGAAAAATAAAATATTCAGTTTCTTTCACTCAATATCCCTCAAAGGGTTCAACCCACGGTTGAAGACCCTTCAGTTTAAAAATTATTATATAAAAAAATATGATTCTCAGGGGCCGCCGGCACACCGACCTTTTCTACCATTTACCTTTCCTATTTTTTAAAAATGAAAAATATCATCCTGAAAATCAGAGTTATGTACACAAAAAATACACAGGTCCCAGAAATATGGTTTATCTAGGAGAAAAATTAAAGCATAGCGAGAGAGACTGAAAATATATTGAAATTAATAGTCACACCAGTAGTTCTAAATGTTTGAATGAAAAAAATCATGTATGAATCGAAAATTTAAAATAAACTTTATCAAGAGGTGAAGAAGGAATAATATTTAAAATAAAATAGAGTAAAAAAAAAGGTCAAAGATCATTAAGGTTATTTAAGGTCACCAAAGCACCAGATCAGTTCAAGAAAATTTTTTTTATCTGAGGCCGCAGATGGCTTGTATTTGAAGCAAATAAAAACACTAGGCTGTAAATTGAAAATTTTATTATAGAAAATGTAAATGTAAATGGTTCTGAAGGAGAACACTGTTAGAGGGTGTTTCATATTTTTTATCAATAAAATAAATAAAAGAAGATTGGGACTTAGCCAAAAGGGATGAAGAGAGGGAACCAAAAGCTTATATCTTCCTTTTTAGTCACTAAAGCTTGCCCAAAGTGCGTTTTTGAAACTTAGCTTTTAAAGGAATTCCTGGGAAAAACTCCCGAACCCCATTCCTTAGTTTAACGTCATTAAAGAAGGCCTACAATAGCGTATTTGGGATTTCAGTTTCGAAAAACTTTGAGGAGAGTATTTCCGCCGCAATTCACCTAGAAGCGTCCCCACCCCATTATTAAAGAGCGTCATAAATCAGTGTCGAAAAAATTTCGGAGGCCCCTTAAGCATCTCCTTCCCATAATATCATAGAAGATTGTCTAAAATTACCTTTTTAGGGCTTCAATCTCAAAAAAAGGGAAGAAAACCCCCAAATCCCCACTTTTCCCATTACATCATGATAGAAGATTTTTTTGACTTATTCCCAAAAATTTAATTAAAACCACAAATTTAAATCTAAACACCACACACCAAGCAATTTTTGTAACTGGCCATAGTCCTTTCCTTATCAATCTACTTCGTTTCCGAATCTATAGCATCGAAAAATTTCAAAGAAAGTCTCCCCCCCCTCCCTCCCCCTTCGTCATCATCAGTAAAGCACGTCAGAAATCCCGTTTTAATGCTTTAATTTTGAAAAAATTCCAAGGAGAACCTCGCCATAACTCCTCCTCCTAAAATCATAGAAGGTCGGTAAAAGTTTCGTTTTTGGAACTTAACTTTTGGTTACCTTTTCACGATTTCAATTCAAAAAAAAAAAAAAAAACTCTTGGTGGATGTTGCTCGAATCTCTCCTTTCCCTAGCATCACCCAAAATCTTTTAAAACTGCGCTTTCAGAGCTAATATTTTAAACTCTTCCCGGACCCCATCTTCCTAACATAATTGAAGATAATATATAAATGCAAGTTCGGAGTTTCACTTCCAAAAAATTGCCGGAAGAGGACTCTAGAACCTCCGCTCCACCTAACATCACCAGAGATCATCTAAAATTGCGTTTTTAGGACTACAATTTAAAAAAAATTCCGGGGGAGAGACCCTAGGACCTTATATTTCTGACTCAATGTTAAACTTACAATTAGGTTTCTAATGCTAATGTTTAATAACTTCCATATGCAAGAAAATCAATGTACTCCCTATCTCTCTCTGTATTAGTACATGTGTTTGAAAAAATTAAGGGTTCGCACACACTCCTCGCCTCCCTAATAACCTCCCTATTCTAACTGAAGTAATGTTAGAAGATATTATTACGGAAATAATCAATACAGCACCAGGCAACTTAAAAGTACTTGAATAGATTATTACAATCACCTTTCTTTTTACACACAAAGGTTTAGCTTATCGTGTATCAATTGTTCACCATCAAAACACAGAAAAGAATCTCATCTGTTAAATTTGTTTAAAGGAAAGTAGTTATTTTTTTTTTTGAATAATTTCCTCATATTTAAGTGATTTCGTTTCCCAATCATTTTTGTAAAAATTAGTATCTATAGAAGCTACGGGGCCGCGACATCCCTTTATGCCAGGGCCGATTTCTTTAACCAATCCGCCACTGCATAGAAGGCTATTCTTCTTAATAAATCCTTCATCAAGACAAAAAACTTCTTATATACCAGCAATTTTCGAAGATAATGAGCTTAGCCCAGCACCAAAAACCAATATTTCTATATCCTGAACATCATAATTGATCTGAATCTTCAACTCAACGCGCACTAACTGTAATGATGAAGAATCGGTAACAGTTCTTAGATTTAAGTAACATCATTTCTCTACCGGACCTTTTCTTTTATAACAACACTTAATCAGATCCTCATAGACCTCCGAGACTATCTGCTTAATGATCTAATAAGTCTTATCTGTCACATTACGACCATCTAAGTACTTTATTACTTCTCACGACTGTGCTTTTCTACCATGTTGATCTACGCTTTGGTCTCGAAAGAAGTGGCTAGAAGCTGTTAAAGTATTTAGCAGTAGCGGCTTTCTGTAAGGATTTAAGTCTTAGCCGAACGGAAAGCTATTTGGGAAGACAATTTATTACAAGGCTGGAATAGTAGTTAAATATCGTGCGCACTGTAAAACAATATTACATTTCTATTTTTGGCACTAATGTAAGGGGCGAGCAGGGCTTTACTAAAAAATATTAGGCACATTTCTCTCTCAGTTATAAAAAAAGAAAAGTAGGTATATCTCGTTAGACTTGCATTTTATACCTCGTAGAAACACAGTGGTATCATCTGACTTTTTTTCTCCAGATATTTTTGATAGCAATTGAGAATATTAGGGATACTGGCTGAGTGCCCGGCGTTGCACGGGCTACTTAAAAAATGAAAGAGATGTCCAATTGATGTTTTTGTATTACTCTGACATCAGTTTCTAAAGCGCTAAGGAGTAAATAAATACGCGTAATGCAAGGTTTGCAAAACACCAGTAGAGCATATTTTTGGCAAAAATCTCTTTAAAGTTAATCATAGTTATCAATAATGCAAGTTATGAGTATTTTCAATTAGCACAAAAGATGAAAATATATGCATTATCAATTATAATCTGTGCTCACTTTAAACTGAATTAAATCTGATAGACTATATCTGAAACATTTGTATGTACAATTACGATCAGCTTTTTACATAAAGTGACGCATACTTTTTGGTTGCTTACGTGAAACTAAAGCACCAAGACTTAATAAATACCAATCAGCATTAATATAATACCAAGTCATCAGATTCGAATTAAGCTTTAGTTAAAATCCTTAAAAACAATATTTTTGTTCAACTCTGTTTCACTTAAAGAAATCCAAACAATCTTAATTTAACATGTTCTTTTAACGATACAAACTGTATTTCAAAAATAGAAACAGGAAGGAAAAAGAGAGTTATTACAATTCGAAAACTCCATGTGACGGGAAAAAGTCCAACAAAATAAACATAATTAGTCGCACATCCTAAATGTACCAAAATATGAGGCCGGTGAATGATAAACTTACACTACAATCAATAAACATAGCTAAAGAAACAACTTTCATATGTTGAAAGGAGTTAAGAGCTTGAATGTAAAAAATAAAAAAAGGACAGACGATAAAATAAAGGCTATATCCGAATAGAGCAACCAATTTTAAACTAATTTAAAATGAAATTCTAGATGGAAAAGTTATTTTAAGATTTGGACAGTAGTCAAAAAAATCTCTTTTAAAACAATTATTAGAATTTTACTTGCTCACGCAAATGCAAAATGGCAACAGGAAAGAAATAAAATTCCCGAATAACGTTATGTTAATTAACGTTTTAATTAATACCTCCGCTAATTAAAGTCGAAATTGGTCCTACTGTTTTTTTTGGAAAATTTCGAATTGATCGGTATCTCGTTTGACTCCCGATTCGCAGCGGTTCTCGAGAAGATAGATCTTCAGACAGACAGACAGACAGACAGACGGACGCGAACAGATTTTAATATTATAGTGGAAAATGTTACAATGGATATTTTCTATAAAGGACAAAAGAAGTTTTGCAATAACAATTTTCGTGTCAGTGGCAGTTTTATATTTTAGTGTACAACATAAATAGTAGCAATGCCAAAATACTCCTGCTAATTAGATAAATAATACTTCTTATTTGCTAGAGTAGATTTTATTCATTAAAATCATCAGGAAATACTAATTACGTAATTGAAGTGCACTTGAATATTATCATTGCGTTATGGCTTAACACCAACTGATCGGGGTGGGGGGGGTGGGGGGTAGCAATTTTCCTTCGCTGTGTTCTGTTGCTTTAAAATCTTTCGACGTTCATATTTTAGTATTGGTTAGGGTCACTTACTGTGTCTTCTCACTTGCATATTAATTGCTCGATGTTTTTCTGGCTGATGCCAATAATGGAACTATCGGTACGAATTCAGAAACCAGTTTGCTAAATTGTGCCACTTATAGACCTAAAAGAAAACATTATTTTTTAATGCGTATTGAACAACTATTTAACCCCAAAAAAATATTTACGTAGTTGAATGAATTTACATCATCATTAAAACAGCGAAAATTGCCTATATTAGACTACAGCCTAAATTGGTCCTGAAGCTAAATAACAGCATAAAGTTAGGTACTACTTTAGGTACTAAGGTCGTTAGAAAAGCAATGCTGTAGTTCCTCAGGCTGAAAGGATGAAGCTTCATCTGTCTTCATTTCTTCATTAGCTATGATTTGAGGACTGAATAACTTTTCATTATGGTGAAGTCACACGACCAGGAAGAGACCACGGTTTCTCATCGAGATGACATCGAATTTATAATAGACGTATTTTTAACTGAAAAAAAAAAAAAAAAAAAAAACTATATTAAATCGGAAAATGTTAAATTTTTACTTTCTATTAAGGTGAATTTGGATGACTAGTAACAGACGACAGATGGTTTTTCATCGAGATGACTTTAAATCTACAATAGACTAACTTTCGACTAGCAAAAACTAAAACTTTTTAACTGGCAAATGTTTAATTTTTACTTCTACGAAAAAAAGGGAGGGGGGGGGATGAACAGATTGTTTTTATGAAACAAAACAATAAATGGTATGAAACAAAATAGATTTTATTGGTATACATGAAGTAATATAAAATATTTCTCACATAAAGTAGCACCATGTTTGCGGTAATTTTTCTCAGAATGTTTAATTAACTTTTACAGAGAAAAGTTTATGCCAACCAAAGGCCTGCAAAATCTCGAAATACATGGCTTAAACATTCTGCCAAAAAATAGTTTCTCTCTTTTTAGGCCCGCAAATCGCATTTTTCAGAAAATTAGTCAAAATGTTTTATTACTTCGCAGTCTGTTAGTCATGTGATTATTTTGTGAAAGAAAAGTAAACTTGAGCAGCATATAAAATAAATAATGTTATTTTATCTTGCGATGAATAAAGTGTAGAAAATCACGCTCATGATAAATTATTTGCTTCAGATAAGAGCTTTAAATTATCCAGTTAATTAGTTCCTTGCTTTAAGTTATTTATTACTTGAAACATTGTCAGCAACTTGTAAATCTTGAAGCTGAGACGAACAAAGAATTTAAAGGATTTTTATGTTTTTGAACATTATAAAATAAATAAGTATGAGCTGAATAAAGAAAGAATAAAATCTACTAAATGATTTATGGTGTTTATGAAAAATTATTTTTAGAAGAAGTTTGTGTCAGTTAAATAAAATTTAGTATCTATATTAGGCTTCTTATGATGTGGAAAGTTTTTTCAGCATAGATAATGTGTGAAGTTCAATCTTTTTTTCTTTTCCTATAGGGGCTGCGTAAGAGATCTTAGCCTTTTTGCAGGCTTGGTGTGTTCCCTCGATAAGGCATCTAGACTTTCACGTGATGCTATTAAGGCGCAGATGCCATAGAGGATTTTGATGCCTAGTTGTATATCAACTGCATTGCAAAGACGCGAAATTGAAATAGAAATTTAATTTTGCCGCGAATGTCTGAGCTAAATATCATTTCGCACTAAAGGGTTCCAGGTACCTATACCACTATTTGCAGTTTAACTGGATGGATGTGGCCCTGAAGGCAACTCAGTTTTTTTTATTTAGAACAGAAGCCGAGCAATCCCTGGTCCAGCACCTCCAGAGGTATCGATTCACTTGGAGGATTTCGGGACCACGACATATTTAAAGTGCCCTATTCACCATTAATGAACACGGATGATCTCCGACTAGCTGGTTTCGAACCCGGGATCTAACATGCCGTATGTTTATGCGGCAAGGAGGCTACGATTTTCCAGTTAATGTAAACGAGCTACTAATATAATCTATAGTATAGACTGTCGAAGTTAAAGCACCAAGCTATCCCAGATATGCTTGATCTGTGACAAATCAAGGAGTCGAGCAGGCCAGAGAAAGTGATAGTATGGAAGAGGAAGTGTTTTGACAACGTTGCTGTGTGTGACCGAGCATTGTCTTGTGAAAAAAGGGCTCCTGTGAGCCCTGCCATGTGCATTCACGCTAGAGCTGGTTCAACAGAGTATTAAAACGTCCATTCATTTAGAATGTTTCCAGTAATAAATGATCATTTTGTATTCGATTTCTATCAACTTTTAAACACAGGTATGAAAATTTTCGTTTCATTCTTCCAAGTTTTTCACGTTGAGCAAATATTTATGTCAAAGGGTGAATATACAGTGCTGGTAAAAAAAATTGCATCACCCTCGCACTTTCAAAACAATAGGATTATGTGAGAAGGTTTGGTCGATCGATTAACGATAAATGTATGTGAAATTCTGCAAAACTTATGAAATAAACATTCAACAGCAGGAATCAGATCTTTGTTTGCGTAGATCAGGGCTGTTTCCGGGCCAAGGCAAACTGCTGACCCCATGCTGCTTATTTTTCCATTTCTGAACCTGCGTGTGAGTTTAGAGAAAAAAAAAAAACTTAACCCCATGTCAATTTAAGTCTAATGGCAGGATAAAGGTTTTTAAATTGTTACCAGTTTTGACCTATGGCACGGAGCAGAATCATCCTGGAAAATGACGTTTGGAACTGAAGTAAAGTGATCCCGGAAGCAATTTCTCCTCCAAAATGTCAATATACACCTGAGCGTTTATTGCACAAAGTGAAGCCCACCAACTCCTAGATCAGAAATACATCCGCAAATCATCTGGGATACGGGATGCTTGACTGTGTGTTGAATGCAGTCGGGATAATATTCCTCTCCTTTGCGGCGCGGGTGATGCAATTTTTTTTACCACCACTGTATATAGATTTTTTTACACCTTTTTTTTGGCACTACATTTTATTATATCTTCTTAATAACCAAATTTCATGGACGGAAATGTCCAGAGAGAGGGGGTGGAAATTATTTTCGAATTTCGGTAGAAAATGTTTGTCAGAAATAATTGCATCAGGAAATACATGTTTATGGAAATAATGTATTTCATTTCAAATTCAGAGGAGTAAAAAGTTGTTTTACTTACAGTTACGTCAGATAGAATCTTAAAAAATGATTCAAAAAAATCAATAAAATAAAAAATGGGACACAATAACAAAAAATTAAGAAACTGTCTCCACACTAAATGTATGCTTCGTTACTCACTTGATGTATGATTAAAATAAAAAGTGATAAACATGTATATAACTATCTTTTCCCATTCAAAAGCCATCATAAGCATTAGCCATCTTTTTATCACTTCGGCAAAGTCTTCTTAGGTTTTCCAAAACTGTAGAAAGTTGATTGTTGCGTGGGGCCATTCCTTAGCGCTAAAGTCGATATTTTTCATATCATTCATGTAGAGAAAAACGATAAGTGAACGAAGACCGTTGAAAGAACAAATGATATTCGTTTGAACTTTCTGACTGGAGTTATGATTTTGTTAACGATTTTGACCTATATGTTCACTAGTGACATCGTTTTGTCCAAGGAGTATAAAACTGACGGAAGAATAATTTTTCTCTTTGAAATTAAATTATCTGATGTAAGGTTAAAAAAAATGAAGAGAAGGAAAGTTAAAAGTAATATTAATAGTGTTTTTATCTTTTTACTTTTTTAGTGCTTGAAAATGGTTTCAAATCGTAAAGATTCGAGCATTATGCTTTTTAATTCTCATGGAAACGCAGTTTTGGTTAAATGCTCTGTAATGCATTTATTTATAAGTGTACTTAGCACGAACTTTACATTAAGATAAAAGTAGCTGATGAATGGGATTAATATCACGCCAGAATTCAATTTTACTTGTTTCTTTGCTGCAAAAAGGGTATAAAAATATATGTTTCAAAAAGGTTTTTACATGCACATATCCTTCTGTGGAGATTCTCTATACATTAAGGAATAGCATTTTCAGTGCAATAATGAAACGTAATATTATTATTACAGCACAATTAAAAAAATTCTTACTATCATTCAAAGTTTTTTTAATGTTGGATCTTTGTATTTGAGTGTAAAAAGAAAGGCTGTGTTTTAAATGATTCCATATTGTGTGCTGATCCTAAAACTATGTCTCAGTGAAAAAAATGAATTGCATTTATATGTGCTTAGAGGAGGTTATAATAAACACAAAAGAATAAATCTAAAGAAAGAATTGTTTGTTTAAATATCTAACAGTTTAAATTTAATATTTCTTATTTACATACATACAATGCAAAGAGGTGGGTGACAGGGTGGGAGAAAGAGCAAAATCTTCCGTTAGGTAAAAAAGTACGAGTAAATTGGGAAATATAAAAGCTCAATCATTGTCAAAAAATTGGTGTGGCTTTACTCTATAAAAGCGGTGACAGCATTGCTACCTCTATTGTTTTGGAGTAATTTAACTGGTATAACAGGTGTAAAGTAACATATCGCTTTAGGAAGGTTACACGATGTTACTATGTGGTAACCTATCACTAATTTATGTGTAAGGTTACAACAGAGTTCCCTGTATGGTTATGTGTAGATAAATTGCTTGAAAGGTTACACACACATTAGTAAAAATAAGCTTCCATCGGATTTTCTTCGAAGGCTTAAGTTCTTTTGCTTAATTTTTAAGTTTTTTGACTATTTCTAACTGAGGAGTTCAATTACAAAACGGATTATATCCTGTTGATATTTTTTGGCAAAACGAAAAAAAAAAACATTTTACGCACAAATACTAACTGCTAGAACTTCGAATTTCTCACAAGGTTTTAGTAGAATAACAAGTTACTATTGGCAGAAGTGTAGGAATTTTTCTTCAATTTCATCAGACCTAAATTGCCAATTTTATTTTGGATATATTCCCTTTTGATGTAAAACAGTGGGTATTATCAATTTTGAAAAAAAAAAAAAAAAACACGCATTTTCTAGTTTACTTTGAAAACGGATTATATCTAATTTTATATTTTTTTTTGGCAAAACGGAAAAAAAAAAAAAAAAAAAAAAAAAAAAAAAAAAAAAAACGTTTTGCGCACAAACACTAACTGTTAGAATTTCGAATTTTTCACATTGTTTTGGTAGCATAACAAGTGACTCTTGGCATAAGTCTAGGAGTTTTTCTCCAATTCATCAGATCAAAATTGCCAATTTTATTTTGGATATATTCCCTTTTGGAGTAAAACAGCGGATATCACCCCTTTTTGCCAAAAAAAAAAAAAAAAAAAAAAAAAAAAAACATTTTCTTCAGAAATAAACTTGAAAACTTGAACAAAATAATACAAATACAAATGTGACGACCAGCAACAGGCTCTGGGCCCAGCTAGGCTGGTCCTAGTCAATTAATTAGTCCCCAATGAAGATCAATGGCCCTCTTAAAGCTATAATCTTAAAGCTATAATCAACATTTAATGTAATTTTTTTTACTCTACTTTATTCCTTCTTACTTTTATTCATTCCTACTCACTTTATTCTTTTCATTGAACATTTCAAAAAAAAAAAAAAAAGGACCTTCGAACCAATTAAGTATGAACAATGAAACCACCCAAGCCGATTCAAATAACAACGTTGTATATACATTCCTGTTTGTGAAAATTGCAACACCACGATGAACTTACGTGAGTGAGCTGAAAATTGCAGGAAATGTAAAGTAGGGCATAATATGCAAATGATTAGAATAGCAGACCGGTAGCGCATGCGTATGCTGAGTAGCACCCTCTGAACGGTGGATCAAGCCGAATATAAATATGTAGCGAGGCGTGTATGATTATCGGTGGTTATATGCCAGAGTAAACGTTTAACTGAATCTTTACTATGCTTCTTTGACGAAAGAAAGCGAAATTTGAGCAAATTTCGGAGTTTGAATGGGGCAGAATCGTCGGTCTTCGTGAAACTGGATTGTCTTATCGTGCAGTAGCCGCTCGTGTGCAGCGTAACAGCAGCACAATCATGCGTGTTTGGAAGTAGTGGCCGGACGAGGGTCGGACAGCTCGAAATCCGGGAGTGGACCCCGAAATGTGACGTCAGCTCGCGATGACAGACACCTGGTGCGTATGGCGCTGACGGACCACACAGCTTCTTCCAGATAATTGGCAGCACAGTGGTCAACTGCTATAGGTGTTTCAATGTGTGCTTCATCAATTCGGAGACGTTTGCTGCAGCGTGGACTGCGCGAAATTCAAATTTTACGGGGTTCCTTGAATCAGAAAGGAATGGGCCTCGAGTGTTGATCCTTCTATTCTGCTTTTGAATTATGATTTGTCTTATCTGTGTACTGTTATAAAACTATTTCAACGGTGTAGTTATTCAGTAGTACTTAATAACATTCTAAACTAGTGGGTTTATACATTTTTATTTTTAGCTTTTTTTGGTTTTTACACAGTTGGTTTTTTTGTTTTTATTTAATAATTTTTTATATGTTATTTACAGCTTTTGCCTTCCGCAGTGATTCAATAATTCGTTCTTTCAATATTTATTAGGTCTATCCATTTTCACAGCCAATGTACACCAATCAACTTTTGATCATCCGAATTTTATTGCAGTTACAGACAAGACATTTTTAATTTTTACAAATGATAGAGAGAAAGAGAAAGAAGAAATAAGACTGTGATCCCACAGCATCCTTTTTACAGCTCACAGACAGTTCGCAAAACAAGATGTTTTCTTTTATCGCTCAGCTGTGGAGGAACGTGTTGATTTCGTTTATTAGAGTTTATCAGCTCTGCGTCGATACTGATCTTTACGCAAGCGCTTTGAACTCTACCTCTTTTTTTTTTGTTGCTAGATGAAACATTACACAAGTCACCATGAAAGTTTCCTCGAATAATTAGAGTTTTCTTAAAATCGCACTACTTACTCCAGAAGTGGCTTAACGCTACACTCATTAGCAAGAGTAACCCTTTTTTTTAGTGATCCTCAACTGATTTCTTTGATATATTGAAACATTCTACGCCTTTAACTAATTTTACTTAGTCAAGTTGTTATTGATTCGAAGTTACAGAAGACAACCTTTCAAAAAGTGTAAAAGATATTCTAGGTATCCAAGGAATGAATGCTATGTCCGTTATGAATGGCGAAAATATGGCAGTATAGATGCAGATATTCTGCACCCAGATTTGACTATGACTTTTTATGATGGATCGAATGTAACAAAGGTTGTTATTGAGCAAAAAGTACGTGAGTGGTGATTGTTATGTAGACAGGAGGAATCATATCCAGATAACTTAGAGGATCAGAAATAGAAATTTTAGTGATAGTCCCTTCAGGAAAAAGTGGAATGACCAGACATGTTTTTTTGAAGACCAAGTATTAAAAAATTAAAGTCATCAACTGAAGTTAATACAAAGTGCATTTCCCCAAAGATGATGGCACCCTCCATTTATGTTACAGAACAGCACCTTCCCCCTAAATGAGATCAAAAACCCTATAAAATGACTCTCCCTAAAAATTTCAATGACACAGTCTGCGTCCTCGTCGGCTGGGTACCCCTGGGTAACACTTACGTACAGTTTTAGTTCATGCCATACGAAATTGATTTAAATAAAAGTTATATTTCACTATTAAAATGACTTTTAATTGAAAAAAAAATATCACGGCCACACAAGTAACGCTCTTTTGTCACACAAGTAACATTTCGATTTCGATTCCGAGTCACAACTGACTACTACTGTATTTATGTCTAGGACTGCATACTAAGTGCCTTGCCTCCATTATTTTTTATACCGATAGATGGCAGCACCATCACCGGATCGAACAGTTAATGAGAATTTAGAACTAGACCAGGAGCTAGTAGCGACCTGGTTCTAGCACCCCCAGAGGTATCGTTTCACTTGGAGGACATTAAGACCACGGGCATAGTTAACGCCGCCCAGTCCCCTTTAATGAAGACGGTAGGTCTTCGATCATCGAGGTTCGAACTCAGGACCCTCCGGCCCCGAATCCGACACTCCACCGATCGGGCTACCACGGCCCTCACAAGTAACATAATGTATAATTTTTTTACTGGCAATGCTTGAGCTTCAGAAGAAGTTCTTGGATTTAATATTTACTTCACATACGTAGAAACATTTATTTCACAAATGAGGCAGTGAGAAGCAAAGGGATGTAAGTGTCAAAATTTAAAATTTGGAGATAACCAGTACAAATGGTAGGTGAACCTATCCTTTGTCTTGGGCCCAGAGATAGTACTAGCAGCCTTAGTAGAAGCTGATATACAGCATGATTTAGAAAAACTTTTCAATGAAAGCCTACCTAGGACCTTATCTTTAAACGCGTTTTAATCAAAACTTGAAAATATCTACTTACATCCCTTTGCTTCTCACTGCCTCATATGTATAAAAAAAAAAAAAAAAAACATGCCTTATTTCATTTCCAAAACTTTGCACGAAATTTAAAAACTAAATAAAAGGCAGTTTTTTTTACTGATTTTCCGAATCACGCATGCAACGCTGCATTTAAAATTTTGTGTACAAAAAAAAAAAAAGTTACAATAAAAATTCTGACATTAAAATAATTCCAGTAATTTTCTGTTATCATACTACAGAAAAATAAAATACGTTTTACTAACTTCATCTACAGTATTTTTGTTGTTTTCACAGAAATAGCTTCAGAAAATCACACGTATAATAGTGGAATGACCCTTTGTTGGAAAAGTGTCTCTTTAGCTACGTAATGGAAATTTTCCACTTAATAAAACACGAATTACATAAAATGCCAGTTTAAAAACAAAACTTTGTAGATTTTAGCTTGTAAAAGTATATCTAATGTTTTTAAAATGACAGGAATAACTCCTCATGATAGGCTGCCACGAAGATCCTAAGATTTTTGATAGCGCCAAGCTTGATTTGAAAAACGCCATGAAACATTATCGAATGATTTTTAAAATACATAATTCATCTCCTCAACCTACTTTACTGCTCCATTCTTTTTACACAAACATAATTCTTTGTGTTATGGAAACAGGAAAAGGAAAAATATTCACTCTACTTTTTCAATTTTCATAGTTTATAACAGAAAAATTAATACTTAACCCTATGGAAAAAAAGAACCAGGAGAACATTATCTGAGTATAAAAGCTTACATACAGTCACAATTTAGTTTTGATGAAATACTGACATAGAAAAAATAATGCTTCAATGGATAGGTTCTTTCTAAGACAGTCAAGCCTGTTGAAACATGAATTGAAAATCGACATTAATTATTGAAATATTTTTTCTTTTTGAAAACAATATTTTTTTGAATATCGTCAAATAGTTTTTTAAAAAAACGGCGGATTATTGGATAAGCCAAACTAACAATATTTACTAGAAAAATGATATTACTTATTGGATTATGTTTGGGAATTTGTTTGAAAACGGGTCATAATCAACTAAAAATTTCAGTTTCCATATTTTAGTTTTAAGATTCAAAATTTTTTTATACAATGGCCAAATTAACTATACCCAACCAAATAATGTGCTAGAGTTACTTGTTGAATGGTTGAGTTATCTCCTCATTAACTGTAAGGTAGATAAAGTAGCGATAAATGTCATTGTTTGCTGCTAAGGACCAGTTCTTAGTTCTCTGCACTTGTCATCAAAAGATATTGACGTTAATGTTTTGACTTTTTGAACAATAGCGAGTGCCCTATCAAAACACATGACGCCAAGACTGATGAAAAGGGTCTATAAAATCATTGACGAATATATATATATATATATATATATATATATATATATATATATATATATATATATATATATATATAAATCTCGTGTCACGATGTTTGTTCGGGGTAAACTCCGAAACTACTCAACCGATTTTTCTCAAATTTCATATCTATGTGTCATTTGGTCCAACTTAAAAGATAGGATAGTTTTTATAATTTTTTATTGCAAGTTTCATATCAATTGTGCAATAATAGTGTGAATTAATTGTTTAGTTCTAAAAACTCTTCATAGATGGCAGTGTAAGTTAATTAACCGATATAACTCTAACATCGTATGACTTACTGCTAAAAACACCATGATAAAAAAACTCAGAAATGTTGCTTAGAATTTCCATATAACATTTCGGGATATTACAGGTTATTATTCACTTCTTGAAAAAATCAACTATATTTTTCAAAACCTTTCCTTGAACTGCTACAAACTGCAGATTTCCCACCGTTGTGAAAAATATTTTTCTCCACCAGTATCAAGATTAACTAAACGTATTTAATAGGTGTATCGGTTTCGGAGCGATTGCGGTTCGTCCAGATTGACTCAGCACTCAATGAGTGCGAAAAGATATCTGGAATCACGAAGCTTTGCAAGTGTTGCAGAGGAACTACATTCGAGCTCTTGCTTGAGAGTCCGTCTTCGCGATGGCAATGCGTGAATTAATGCTCCGAGAGCTTACTTAGAAAAGCAGGAAGGTACTGGGCTATTATATTAAATCTGCGTTAGGCTTCTCTGAGGGCGCCAGAATAATAACGGCCGTAAACGAAGAAGACTACTGAGTTCTTCAAAAATATTCCAGGTTAATTTCAGGAAGGTTAATGAATTTAAGCGGAAAACAATTATTTTCTTTCCTTTGTTCCCCAAGAGATTTTTAATATCATTAATTCTTGCAAAGATACGTTCGCAACAGAAAACTGCAGTGACAATTGCATCGTCAGGCATTGCTGCTACTTTTTTTAGATGGTAGATGAACAGCACATTCAGCTTTAAAGGTGCCTATTATACATTCATAACAAACAAAACGCAATGTGTAACATTGTTCCATTAAAGAAAAAAAAAAGTACGCGGAATGGTTGTAGTGTTGCAAGAAAGTGAAATTATAATTTGGGATAAGTGTACTATGGCTCATGAGTAAAAGCATTCATTCGAAGCACATCATAGGATTATGCAAGGTTTGAGCGGCAACGATAAAGTTTTAGGCGAAATCATCTGAATACGAGATAATGCGATTGGCCATGAACATGCGAGTATAAATGCAAAATAATCTAATCGCACAAGTATTTTCTAAGCAATTGCTGAGTATTGGTAACGGTGAAATTGAACTGTATCAAAATATACAGTACAACAAATAGCCAGACAATTTCTACACTGCCGTTGAGACGAAAAGTGAACTAATTGAGAGTCTATTCCCAGATAAATTTAATTTTTTAAAAATCATAATTGCCTCTGTAATCGCGCTGGTTTTGTAGCAGATTTGTTTTCGGTAAACATTCCCGAACAGACAGGAATATTTGTGGATCGTCAATTGTCGACTGTCAAATACATGTCCTGATGCATGTCACAAATTGTGTTTATTAAACGCACAAAGTCATTGGGAGTTGACACTTTCTAATGCAGGTTTGACATAAGGAGAAACAGTATTCGTCAACTGTTTAAAAAAATTTTGACGGCCTACTATCCAACGCAATCATTATTTTTTAAGGAGAAACTATATAACTTTCACGTTTGAAGACGTATTTCATAAAGTTTAACAAATACAGGAATGTCCAAATCCAGATTTTACACCAGAGATGAATATGAAGCTTTAGTTTTAACTGAAGGTTTTTGCGTTTCAATTTCAAATTTGCCACTTAGTTATTATGATATGCCGTCACTTGATAGTTGGGCCACCGACTTAGTTAACACTGATTTGCAACGTATAACAACAGAGCAATGACGCTGTCTTAGCTAAAATTATTGCGAATAATGAGCCATTACTGACGGCTTTAAAAAAAAGCTTCTCTTTGATGCTAAACAAGCCTATACAGTTGTCGATGAAAACAAAGCAGTAAACATTCCAACTGAATTTTTTAATTCCCTGGATACACCAGGAATGCGACTACACGATTTCCGGTTGAAAATTGGCTCAACAATTTATTCTTTTTCGCGATTTAAACAAACCTAAATTACGCAACGGTACACGTTTCTACATCAAAAGTCAGCAATTTTGTCGGGAAAGTTTAAAGAAGAAATGTTTGTGTTGCCAAGTAATCCATTAATAGCGTCATAATTTTCAAACACATTTGAAGAGCTTCAATTTTTGATTCGTTTAACTTTTGCAAAGACCATAAATAGATTTAAAGAACAAACAATGTCTTCTTTCGGTTTGGACTTGAGTCATAAATATTTCTCTTATGGACAACCATATATCGCCTACTCACACGTGGAAAGTTATCATACTTTCCGTATTAGCAAAAGACTGCTTAAGCAAGAACATTGTGCACAACTTAGTGCTTAGAGAGTTTTCAGTTTTCAAATAATAGAAATAATAGTTCGAAGTCAATGTTATCTACTTCATTGAAAAAAATTAATTTTTATATATTTTTAATTTATTTAGTGTATTTTGTAAAGAAGTTATTGATTACAAACTATAGAGAAAGCTGAGGTGAATAAAATGTAGTGTAGAATCTAAAAGTGTATGGTGGTTTACGCTTAGTTTCTACATTCGGTTATTTTACAATCAGTTTCAATTTTTACTATCACTTTCAACATATTATTATTATTATTTTGCGGAAATCATACTTACAAAATTTACTAAGCGTAAGTATAGTGCTTTTTCCATAGAAAATTTAGTTAGTACTTACTGAATTCCATAAGTACTTTCTTCAGCGTGCACTGTAAAAAAAAAAAATAAAAAATTCCGAAACGTTACTGAGTAAGAATTTTCGATACTTGCTTGCAGTTCTGGCTAAGCTTTGTCTATGTTTGCATTACTGCTTATAGAAGTTCCTTAATAAATCAGAAAGGGGCTAATTTTTTTTTTGTATCCCTTCCTAAGTTTACATTAAATTTCCAGAAACACGACTAACTTCAAACGGGAAGATCTTCGAATTTTTCAAGAGGCTTCCGAGATGATTTCAGGAAGGTTATTAACTTTTATCGGAAAACTTTCCGCGTTTTGGCATGACATGTTACTGGCAGAAATTGGCCACATCAGCTGCCTATAATTTTCCAGGAACATTTAGGAATCGTTTTTATATTGGATCACGCCCATTATCAATCTTATATGTTTTAAAATCGGCTATACTATTTTAATCTCTATTAAAAATATTTATTTGCTTCTAACAAAATAATGAGTAAAAGTTTATTTTAATCCAACTTCTTTGCCACAGCAACGCGTGGCTGGGTCAGCTAGTCTATATATATAAAAATCTCGTGTCACGATGTTTGTTCGGGGTAAATTCTGAAACTACTCAACCGATTTCCATCAAATTTCATACCTATGTGTCTTTTGGTCCAACTTAAAAGATAGGATAGTTTTAATAATTTTTCATTGCAAATTAAATAATTATTATATAATAATAGTGTAAATTAATTGTTTAGTTCTAAAAATTCTTAATAGATGGCGGTGTAAGTTAATTAATCGATATAACTCTAAAATCGTTTGACCTACTCCTAAAAACACCATGCATTGCTCATTATTTCCATATAACGTTTCGGGATTTTACAGGTTTTTATTCGCTTCATGAGAAAATCAACTATATTTGTCAAAAAGTTTCCTGAATTGCTACAAATTGCAAGTTTCACAACGTTGTGAAAAATATTTTTCTCCACCAGTGTCAAGATTAACTGAACGTATTTAATTATTGTATCGGTTTCAGCACGATGACTGTCATTTCAGATTGATTCATCTCGCAATGAGAGCGAAAAGATATCTGGATCACGAAACTAGGCAAGCATTGCAAACCAACTATGTTTGAGCTGCTTGCTGAAGAGTCTGTCTATGCGTTGGCAATGATTGCAGCAATGCGTTTAGAGCTTTATTGGAGAAGCAGAAAGGTTCGAGGTTAATACGTTAACTCTACGTTAGGCTTCGCTGAAGGTGCCTGAATCTTAACTGACTTTAATTAAGACTACTGAATTCTTCAAAAATATTCCAGTTTACTTTCTGGAAGGTTACTGAATTCACGCGGAAAACATTTATTTTCTTTCTTTTTTCCCCCCAAGAGATTTTTAATATCATTAATTCTTGCAAAAATACGTTCGCAAGAGAAAATTGCAGTGACAATTGCATCGTCAGGCACTGCTGCTACCTTTTTTACATGGTAGACGAACGATACATTCAGCTTTAAAGTTGCCTATTAGACCCATTCATAACAAACCAAACGCAATGTGTAACATTAGAGAAAAAGCGCGGAATGGCTGTAGTTTTGCAAATGAAATTGCATAATAATTTGGGATAAGTGTACTATGTTTTATGAGTAAAAGCATTCACTCGAGGCACATCATAGGATTATGCAAGATTTGAAAGGCAACGGTAAACTTTTAGGTGATATTGTCTGAATGCTGTCTGGGAACTTCCGGCAGACAATACCAGTTATCCCGATTAAATCAACGGAAGTTTAAAAGAATCGTTTGGATAGCGTAATGTCGAGATGATGCGTTTGACCATGAACATGTGAATACAAACGCAAAATGATCTATTCTCATAAGTATTTTCTAAGCAATTGCTGGGTAAAGGAAACAGTAAAATTAAAATGTTTCAATACACACATTACATCAAATATTCCGAAAATTTCTGCACTGCCGTTGAGATGAAAAGTGAACTAATTGAAAGTGTATTCCCGAATAAATTTAATTTTTTTATTATGATTGCCTCTGTAATTGCGCTATTTTGGCAGCAAAAAAACGTTAACGCAGACGCAATTAACTTTAAATATAGCAGTTGTTGCCCGGTAATTTGAAATCATTTAAATAAATCGATACAATTGCTGTCTAGAACTAATCATTAAAGTTTCCAACTAAATTTTAAATCCTCTGGATATACCAGGGATGACACTACACAACCTCCAACTCAGAATTAATTCACCAATTAATCTTCTCCATAACTTAAACCCATCTAGGTTTTCACAAATATACACGCACAGTTATCAAAAGGGTCACCGGAAATGCACTTGAAGCAGCAATTTTGACGGGAAAGTTTAAAGGAGGAATCATCCTGCTGCCATGCATTCCATTATTATCGTCAGAATCTCCAATACAGCTAAGTAGTCTTCATATTCCGCTTTGCTTAGCTTTCGCGATAACCATAAATAAATCTCAAGGCGAAACAATGTCGGTTTGGACAAGGAAATAGGAAGCCCATGGGCAACTGTATGTAACCTGCTCATGTGTTAGCAAAAGAGAGATTAACCAAAAATATTGTGAACAAATTAGTACAAAGATAATATTCAATTTAAATAATTTAAAATAATCGAAACAATAGTTTGAAATCAATGTTATCTACCTTATTCATAAAATTCAACTTTTATAGCTTATCAATTTATGTAGTATATTTTGTGAGAAGTCATTGATTAAAAACTATAGTTAAAGCTGAGATGAATGAAATGTACGTACAAAAACTGTATATTGGTTAATGCTTAATTTCAACATTATCATACTTTACGTAACATTTTCAAGTTATTTTGCACCATTGGACGAAGTAAGTACACTGCAAAAAATTTCCGAAACGCTTCTGAGTATTTCCGTGCAACGTTTCAGGATTTCAGTGTTTTTTATCCACTTCCCGGAAAAATTAAGTAACATTGTCAAAAACTTCTCTGAATTGCTACACGTTACACGAATGCAGTTTTCTCACGGTTGTGAAAAATATTTTTAGTTCCCAGTTCAAAGAGTAACTTAGCGTGTTTATAAAGTGTATGTGCTTCAGCTCGGCTACAGTCTGGCCGTACTATTAAAGTGCTGAAAAGGAGCAAATAGATGTGGATGACGTTGCTCTGCAAGAATTGCAGGCGAGTTAAGTGCTCGAGACTTACTTGACTTTGGCCATGTTTGCAATACTGCTTATGGAACTTTCGAATTAAAACAGGAAGGTGACAAGCTGTGATGTTATACCTACCTAAGTTTTTTCTAATGTTCCAGAAACATGAATGGCTACAAGCGAGAAGATTTCTGAATTTTTCAGGAGGATTCTAGGATAACTTCAGAAATGTTACTGAATTTTAGCGGAAAATGTTTCTGGTTTTTGTAAGGTATCTTACTGGTAGAAATTGGTCACATCAGCTGCCCATTATTTTCCAGGAACGGTTCTGAAGTGTTTTTACAGTGATATTTACTAAATTTAATAAACGTAATTATAGAAAGTAATGCTTTTACTATAGAAAATTTAGTTAGTACATACTAAATTTAACAAGTTCCTACTCCGGCCAAAAACAACCATTCGCAATTCCCTGTGATTTAAAATCGACTGAACTTTTTACAGCTTTGTTAAAAATATTAATTTGAGCGTATAAAAATGAGTAAAAATTTATTTCCATTATCAGCCACAGCAACGCGTGGCTGGGTCAGCTAGTATATATATATATATATATATATATATATATATATATATATATATATATATATATATATATATATATATATATATATATATATATATGTTGACAATCTAGTCCAAATCGACTTAGGGAAAGTTGAAGAAAAAAGGGTAACGAATAAGCTCCCCCTTTCGCAAAACCATCTGAATCCCTCGTGGATTAGTGTCTAAAATGTTCAAACTGATTTATGAGCATTTCCATTTTAACAGATATACTAAATGTTGCACAGAAGGCTCAACAATGACTCCAAATATGTTAGATTCTGATTTCATTACCTAAAGGCAACAAAGAACATGATTATTTTGGCTCTATAACGGACGTATATCAATAGATACGTCCGTTATTGAGCCAAGAAATATTAATTAAATATTGCTTTTGAAAATTTTCAAAATTTGATTGCTATATGAGGCAGTGAGAAGCAAAGGAATGTAAGTGGACATTTTCAAGTTTAGAGTAAAACGCGTTTAAAGATAACTTCCTAAGTAGACTTTCGTTGATTTTTTTTCTAAATCATGCTGTATAACAGCACCTACCAGGACTACTAGTACTATCTCTTGCCCCAAGACAGATGAGAGGTTCACCTACCATTTGTACTGGTTATCTCCAAAGTTTTAATTTTGCCACTTACATCCCTTTGCTTCTAACTGCCTCATACATAAAAGCAGAACTCTTCATAAAATCCATGCAGAGAAACAAGAATCTAACATACTTGGAGTATTTGCAGAGTGTTTTGTGATACGCCTATTACCATGGCACTAGGTTTCATAGTACTTTAGGGGTATTCCTATCAACAGAGTGGTTTAAACATTCATGCTTTTTTGTTTGTTGTCATGCCATATGAAGGGTCCCATGGCACCTATACTTTTTGACTAGCGAGCTTCTGTCTGTGTGTCTGTTACCCTATCTCATCTGGACTGGTAATGCCTATCAGGTCTATACTGATACCTTTGGATATCGAACATCCAGGGAAAGATATTCCGCCTTGTCTCACCCACTAAACCTTAAAAGACCGGACATTCAGTCCTGAAGATATTCTGAGGACAACATTTAAGCATTTAAATCATCAATTGTCACTCGCCGCAGGTGGTTAACGGGGGTTTGGCGTGTGAAACGAGCAGGGGGCAAACCAGTTCAGTGAAAGATACCAAGCATAACCAAAGTTAAAATGGTAGGATTGTTTCTTTAAACAAATAACTGGAGTTATTTATTTATTTATTTATTTTTTTGGAATTTATGATGTTTTCTTCCTTTTTTTTAAGCAAAGAAAATTTTATTGGAAAAAATAACTTGAGGCATGACTTAACGGAGGAAAATAATGCATCGTTGCCGCATATTTCCTTTTGACATTGCTAAATAATTTTAATCTGCACTTATTTGTGTATTTTTCATACGTAATTACTTTCATTTCATATACATATACATCTCACCATAGGAACTTTCATGAGATACGTCGGATACGGAGCAATTCACCAAGTGTGTAACATACTGATAAATCTCTGCTTTTTTTCAATATATTTACCATGTCTTCAACAAGATTAATAGGGAAGTTTTCGATTTCTCAATTTTATTTTTATATGATAGAGTAACATGTATGAACATCATAGGTGAAAAAAATTTTGCGATACGATAAGTAGTTTTTTTAAAAATTAATTTTTAAAGTTCAAGCACTTGTGACGTCAAATGGCATAGGAAGTGACGTCATGCGCTCTTCCGATAGGGAAGAAGCCGAAGGTCACGCATTCGACTTCGAAGATTAAACGTAAAAGGCTTATCTCCTCGCATTTAACTCCTCGCGTTTCTGGAACATTAAACCTCTCATCCTCTCGGAAATATTCGAATATCATCATTGATGTTACATGAGGAAGATTATTTAGATTGTGCTTTAACGAATCCGGTCTCCATGGTGTGTTCAAAAGGATTATTGAATTTCTAAAAAATAAAAATATCAGCGCGCTCAAAATGTCCCTAGCGAAAACAAGGGATCTTCGGCGGAAGGCTGCCCATTCGCGCCCTGTGACGTAGGCTCGTGACGTTTCAGAAGAGCGCACTTTTGCGCTTGGATTTTTAAAAATCAACCACGGTGTTTTAAAATTCGGCGATGGTGAATTTTTTAGTTTTGAGGGTCAATTAAAAATATCCAATAGCCAAAATATGAACATTTAATAGGTTGCAACTTCCCTATTCCCATAAAACTACACAATTTCATTTAACACTGTGAAAGAAAACTCTTAATGCAATGTATTGCTTAATTTTAGAAGGTGATGCCGCATAATGTATTATGAGCATCATTTCTCTACTAACTTATGTTTCTGGGACATCTTATTTAATCTTCAATCATTAACTTTTCTTAGAACCACCAATTTTAATCTTCAGCGGCTTCCCACAAAACAGTGATTCATCTGCTAGCTTTCTAAAAGTCTTAATAAGAATTGCTGTGCGTGAATACCCTGGGGCGTCATGACGTTTGAGGATCTGGAGGCGCATCGCACACAAGGGACTAAATGTTTTGCCAAAATGGTCTGCTATGGCTTAATTAGTTAATATAGTTACTTGATACTTTGAATGGAAAGTCAAAATTTGTTTTAAGTTGTACATATTACACACATATGTATCTATGCATATGTACGCATTATTTCATCGATATGTATGAATGTCCGCACAATTAAATTTGATCACAGCATCCTCGTTTAAAGAGCATGAGTTCTCTATAAAAGTATGATCGATACAACATTATGATTCATTTAAAATAGTTGTAGAAATTGTTATTGGAATGCTTTCATGCAAAAGCATACTTAAAATTACGGCCTCGGTTTTAAGGACAGAAATACTTGCTTTTTTGTGGTTTACGGAAAGTAAATCAGATCAACCATAGGGGAGAGTCGGAGGAGTGGAACAGATTTTAGTTTTTGTTTTACTTCCTTAATTTAGACTAAGAGTGCAGCATGCAAAAATTGAACAGTATATTCATTAAGCAATGTAAAACATCTACAAACATAGCAAAATACGAAAAAAAAAGAAAAAACTCACCTTGATATTATTGGCATATTTCAAAATTCTAACCCTTTTTTCCCACAAATAATACCGCACCTTACTTCGTGTAACAATTAGAAACACGCAAGAAGTTATAGATGCTATATCTAGAGGAAAAACTAAATATATACTCTAAAATTGTATCTAGACATAGTAAATGAAACTGCCCCACTTACTGTCCCATTTCTCTCGACTCTCCCCTACTTAATTTTAAGACTACATGTCAGTTTCTCTCAATAGAAAGTATTTTGCCTATGATCCCTTTTTTTTCATCATGACTAACAGATGGAAATACGCGGAAGGTAAACAGTGGGAAGATAACTGATAAAGTTTAAGCAAAGCTTTTTTGGGAATATACCATAACTTGCAAAGCGCTTTTTACGTCACGAAATCCCCTACACGCACAAGTAAATAGAAACCGTAGGTGCTACATCTAGAGGAAAAACTAAACATATATTCTAAAATTGTATCTAGGCATAGTAAATGAAACTGCCCCACTTCTGCTACTGTCCCATTTCTCCCGACTCTCCCCTACTTAATTTTAAAACTAAACATCAGTTTCTCTCAATAGAAAGTATTTTGCCTGTGATCACTTTTTTTTTCATCATGACTAACAGATGGAAATACGTGGAAGGTTAAACATTAGGAAGATAACAGATAGTTATATAGTTTAAGCAAAGCTTTTTTGGGAACATACTATAACCTGCTAACTTCTTTCAACGTCACGAGGTCCCGTACACGTATATAAGTAAGTAGGGGAAAAATTGAAGTTAAATGGTGACTTCTGGAAATGTAAAAGTGAACCTTTCCGTATAGCGTTTAATTTTATGAAAAATTTACTATTGCGACAGTGACACCGTGATAGCAAACTTTTACAATAATCTTCAACACATTTCGTTAAAAAACAGCAAAACAGGGTGCTAAGAAAGTTTTTTCATAAAGGAACACAAGTTTTCACGTTTTCAAAATTTTCTATAAAATGAAAAGAAACCATTCGAAAAAGAGTATGGAGCAATAATATTATATTGTTTCACAGGATTTTTTTCCACGGAAAAAATCCCACATACATACCACAGGCATATTGTCGAAAACTCTGTAGAAAAAAGGAAAAAATTCTTAGTTACAGGGTGTACTTTGTTACAGATAGAGTAGGAATAGAACTAGAGCTCACGTTAAGTTTAATTCTAGGCCGTGAGGATGAAAGTGGTACTGATCACCGCTGTTTGGTGAGAAAAATGGTCTTACTATTGAACCCCCCCCCTTTTCTTATGCGACCACCATTTTCCCCTCTTTTTCCAGTCAGTTTTTGTCATGCAGTAAAGGAAACAGGCACTCAAGTGTGTACATAACTTCTATAGTTACAAACGCTGAGAATGTACTCATACTATAAGCGATGGTGTTCAAGAATATAGCAAGCAATAAAACCATACGTAGCAAGCAATATAGCAAGCAATAATGAATTCAATGAAACAAGTAAACTAAATTTCCTCAATATTTTATACGAAAAATGTGATAATCCTCTAGATAATAGATGCATTTAATTATTTGGTTCAGGGTAATGTGTATTTTTTAATAGTGATCTTACATTAGAAATGGAAAAATTATGAAATTTTAAATAAAACTGAAAATAACTGTCAATTTCCCCCAAAGATACAAAGAAGTCTAGTGATTGCTAGAAATCCACCTCGCAGATTTCAAGAAACATCAGGAATGCATTATCAATGAAATTTGATTAAAATTCCTATTTAAAAAATTTATGAACAAAATTAATTTTTAATTGTAAAAAAAAGTTAAAAACAAATCTATGCTTTTTGCTCTGTGTCTGTATCACGTTAAAGTGGAGGTCAGTTCGAATGAAAATGATTTGGTTTTGTATTATATAAATAATAATTTTATTCAGATATTTACGAGGTATGACAATAATTTCCCATAAATGCAAGTAGTTATGATCCCACATAACTAGCTATGGCATATCTCTGACATATTTGTTGGGATTAAATGCCTTTGATATTACGCTTGATTAAGTTTGAAATTTTGACATGAATTCATTTTAGTCAGTCTGTAATTGTTGTTGAGGAAGGACTTTGATATGAACGTGACGATAATGGCACTTCCATTAGCCACGCGGTTACGTGAACTAGAATACCTATTGCTCCTCAAAATATTCACTAACGTGTGATATGAATTCCAAAATAGACGATCAATACTTAACTTCATTAATGTCCTACTAGCAAATGGCTTTAACATCATTGAATTTCTAGTGACATCTCGTGGCATAACTAGCAAGAACGGTATAGGACCTTCTACAGTCATGTGTGCGGGAGAATCTGTCTCTATTATTTTACCAACATTTTGTTTTATAGACTTTAATATTTCAATCATACAGGAGTAAGCATATTTTTTATTAATTTTTTTATTATTTACATCTACAGGGTGTCCAACAAAGGACTCCCTGGTTTCAAAATTAAATATCTCGAAAACAAAGGACGATATCGGAATAAAATAAACGATATGTGTATTGTGAAACCCATAAAAATCATATACAGGAACTTGTAAATTAGTTTTAAAACGTTCCAACAGGTGGCGCTGCACGCTGTAATTGCAATGAAAGTCTCCATAAATAGTGCTGCGAAGAGGTTGGACGATAATTTCTAACGTATATGTGAGCATATCTGAGAGACTAAACTACTGCTGAAACAACTAACCTCTTCGCAGCACTATTTATGGAGACTTCTATTGTAATTACATTGTGCAGCACCACCTGTTGGCAGTTTTTAAACTATTTCCCAAGTTTCTGTATATGATTTTTATATGTTTCGCAATAAACATACCGTTTATTTTACTCCAATATCGTCCTTTGTTTTCGAGATATCCAATTTTGAAACCAGGGAGTCCTTTGCTGGACACCCTGTATATCTATACTAATAATACAAAGCTGAATAGTTTGTTTGTTTGAACGCAATAATCTCAGGAACTACTGATTCGAATTGAGAAATAAAATTCTTTTTGTATTGAACAGTCCATTTATTGGGGAAGGCTATAGGCTATATAACATCACGCTATGCCTAATTGGAGTGGAGCAGCAATAAATTGAAATTAAATACATAATAATTAAGATGCATTTTTTGTTGCATCAATGGCTCGAACTTTTGTTTGCTCGAATAGCTCAGTTGGTAAAACAATGGCCCAGCAACCCTAGGGGTTCGGATTTGAACCCGGCAGCGGACGGGAAGATTTTCAGCATTTATTACCCGGCTCATTTAAAAATTAATTAATTAATAAATCAAGGGTGTTGTCATAGCAATTACCATAACGTACCAATAAAATAATATGGTATGAGTGAGCAAATAGAATTAATGATGATAATGATAAAAGGGCAACTTTATTGACTTGTATTGGGAAAAAAGTATTTTCCATTTTGAGAAACCTGGTTCAGCCAAAAAAGTTTAAAAGATACTCCTTATAGTGATATTGTAGAAGTTTTAAAGAAACATTTTTCGCTTCAAACTTCCATAATCATGGAGCGTTTTTGTTTTCACAATAAGAAGCAAATGGCAGAAGATATTTCTTCTTTCATTATTAAAATTAAAGAACAAGCCAGAAATGTAACTTTGGCGCGTTTTTAAATAAAGCGATCCGTGATAAATTTGTCTGTGGCTTAACAGATATGCAAATTCAAGACCGTTTGTTCAGTGAAAAATATCGTGATTTTTCGAAAGCGTGCGATATCGCCATGGCAATGGAAACTGCAATCAAAGAAGCCAACTCATTTAAACTTGGCGATGAAGATAGCGTCTTTAAAATCGCCAACACAAAGAAAACTCGTGATGATAATTTTAAATTTCAGAATTTTAAGAAAAGTAATAGAGTTTTTCCTGAAAAAGCTTCAGAAAATTTTCGTAAACCAATTAATGAAGCACAGAAGTGTAAACATTGCGGTAAATTTCATAAACGTGAGTGTATTTGTAGGAACGCAATTTGTAAAAAAATGTAAGCGTAAAGGTCACATAGCTTCGATATGTAGGGCTGTAACAGCAAATTTTATTGATAAAAATAATGCTGAAGACTTTCAAACCAATGATTTGACTATCAATACCGTTACAAATTATGGATTAAATGTTCCAAAACCATACACTGCGAAAGTTAATATTGCTGGAAGTGATCTAGAAATACAAATTGATTCTGGTAGCGCTTACACAAAAATATCAAACAATATTTTTAAAGACTTGAACTTAAAAAGATTAGTTTCTGTGGAAATTCCTAGGTTGAAATCTTATTCTGGAGACTTATTGCCCATAAAAGGAAATTATTTAGTTTCTGTCAAATTTTATGGCCGTATTTTGTCTTTACCATTAGTTGTTGTCGAAACACCAAACAGACCAACTTTAATGGGTCGCTCTTCGAAAGAACAACTTAATATAAATATTGACAACTTCAAGCCTGCATTTACGGGTAATATAAGCAATGAATGTAATTTTAGTGCTAACGAAGCTAATTTTTCTAACGAAGATACTACTTTTAAATGGTACAAATCAAAGTTTCCGGGTTGTTTTGACTTAAATGGATTATAGGTGTATTTTAGGGAACCTGTAAATATTGCAATGAAGGAGGAAACTGTTCCAATATTTTGCAAATCTAGACCGATTCCTTATGCGCTGAGAAGCCTAATTGACAAAGAATTGGACTCTTTATTTTCTAAAGTAATTTTGCAACCGGTCAGGAATTCTAAATGGGCTACTCCCATTGTAGCTGTTCCCAAACTCAACAGTGAAGGTAAAAAGTGTATCAGAATTTGTGGGGATTTTTCTGTGACTGTAAACAAATTTTGTAAAACACAATATTACCCTTTACCAACACAGGGCGATATTCTCACTAACATAGGTTCCGGAAATAATTTTACAAAAATTGATTTATCAATGGCCTTTCATTTATTACCTATTGCTTCAGATTCTCAAGAATTATTAACCTTAAATACACTGGATACTAAAGAAGAATGTATAAAAAGAACTGCATTAGTTTTGACAGGGTTGTAATAGCTATTGCTTCAGCAGTACTTAATCCACCACTTCCAGAAATTATTGAGATTAACAAGCTTCATCGGAAGCGCAAAATAGAACGAAAATCTGCCACTAACAAGAGCAAAAGTCTAGCAATTTCTCATGTTCTATGGCTAACTTGTGCTAATCGAATTCTACGTTAGTGTGTTTCAGTGGAATCTGGTCCTGAAAATTTAATAATTCTTCCAATATAAGTCGTCAACGTTTATACTCCAATCTGATTTGCTATAAAACGTTACCCTTTATGTGCAGATTGGCTCGGCAGTTGTTCAAAATCACTGCAACTAGATATTTGTCCACTCACTGAGTTGAAGTGCAAAATAGATCCCGCAATCTATAGAAACAGTGTTTTCGTATGTCCTAAAAATTAATTTATTACAATGCTGACAGACTTAGAACAACACATCTATGAATTGACAGCCTGTTAGATTTTAGAAGTTCGTAGTGTTCATCGAAATAGACTCCCCAAAGACAAATTTTTCACATTCTTATTGTAAGGTTTGATGCAGAATCTTACATTGATCTCAATGACTGGAAAAATGTGTGATCCACCAGTACTGAAATCAATCTCTGAAGAAGATATTCAACTGTTTGTTTCAGGCAAAAAGAACTCTTTACTATGCCTGCCATGCCAGACACACAGGCTAGTGAAAGGCAGGGGCGCCAACCAGGGGGGTTCATGACGCAGACTGCAGCATTAAAATTTTTAAGAGAGTTGATTTTACAGATTTTTGACCTTATTTTTCAGGTGGGGGGGACTCTCGCTGGGGGGGATACTTCCCAGCATGTGGGGAGACGGGGGGGGGGGTGCCATCACCCCATGGGAATGTGCACCCCCGTGGAAGGGCAGTTAAAATTTACTTAAGCTTCAGCTACATTGTGCAAAAAGAGAAAATTTAATAAAGAACCAACTGGAGTCCCGGAAACTTATGCCAAAGCTAGATAGTAAGGACTTTCAAGCTATTTTAAGATAAATGTTTTTAATTTTGAAAAGTAATGATTATCATAAACGTTTTTGTAAATAAATGATTAATACTTAGACAACCTTAAGTTGTTATATATATATTTGTAATTCTCTTTTTCAGTTTTTTTTAATGAAAATTGACTTTTTTCCTTAAATACGGGTTTTCAAACTCAACTGGAGGCAAAAAATGAACTCCTCATTGAATGAAATTTTATATATAACCTTAAAACGTCATTTGGCACCTTTTTCTTGCACTGCCCGATGGAAATCGGAAACTTTTTTTTTTTCTAGCATTGGACAATGACCCACCCTAGTGTATATTTAATGTAATTTATACTAAAAAACAACAAAAAGCACTCCCATTTACATGTAAATACATTAGTTTCTCAAAGACACGGGGTAAACTGACCTTCCCTCCCCCTGATCCTCCTAAATGACTAACCTGTTAGTCTGCATTAAGTTCTACTCGAAAATACTAACGTGTAAATATAAACACCTCGCAAAGGAAACGTTTCTAGAAAAGTCTAGTAATATTGCTGAATCATGTGAAGGCAGAGTGCAGAGAAAATTAAAGCTGCAATTATGTTTACTCGTAAATTAGTACATTTAAGCAGTGGGTTTCAGACATCTTTGTTGAATGATTTCGGTGCCAAAAATAAAGATCATTAATTTCGAGTTCCTAAATTAACTCTTCCACTTTGAGAGAAGTTTCCACTATTAATTTTAAAATATTGCTTTGAGCTGGTTGTAGAATATGTTTAGTCTATTAGTTAAATAGTTTCATAGATTTTTGATTACGCTATACGTAATATATCAAATAAGAGCTTTAATTGGTTGGATCTTTGTGGAGTATTTCTTTGGAGTCATGTTGTTCCAGATTCATAAGATAATCTCTTATGGATACGATATTTTTATAGCCATTGAGTCTTACAAAAGCCAATGAATCCTTGATAACTAGTCTGACTTTGACAAGTTGGTTTCCGGTCTGCTGAGGTTTAAACGATTCCACTTTAACAAAGAATTTTTCCGATTGCGTTTATTGGCGTCCTTCGAACCTAAGAATGTCTCTTCTTCCCTCCCAAACACGAATGAGCTAATCCAAGGTCAAATATAAAAAATTGTTCATCAAACTTCCTTTAGCTTTCATGAAATATTTTATAAAACATGTTTGCTTTCATTAAAATATTGTTAGGGTAGGAGGTCCAAATTCCACCCATACTCCTGATATCGTTCATTGTTATTTTCTAATGACTGGTGCCATGACATCGACAGTGAAACCAGCAAAGTCTACTCTCTAGCAACATCAGCCAACTGTAGAACTTTGAAGGCACAAGTGCATCTCTTTTTTATCCGGTTGCGCGTGCGCGACGCAAAGGAGTGTAATGTGTTTATCAGTATATGTATGTATGTCTGTTCCTATGTGGCGTTCTACAGGCTAAACGCCTTGGCCAATGTTGGTAATTCTTACGTCAATCGATTTGTCTTAACCTTCGTAGTGTCACTAAACACATGACAGTAATCAAAAGTACCATTTCAAAAACCAGTTGCCATTTTGTCAGTTTGGGATCGGCGAGCGCTGGGTGTCGCACACTGTGTCGTACGCTACCTGCGTGCGACAAATGCAAGTAGTTTTCGCTGCCTGAATTTTTACCCGACTGCGCGTGTGCGACGCAAAGGAGGTTAATGTGTTTATGAGTCTATGTATGTATGTCTGTTCCTATGTGACGTTCTACAGGCAAAATGCCTTGGCCAATTTTGGTAATTCTTACCTCAATCCATTAGTCTTAACTTTGGGAGCATCACTACACACATGACAGTAATCAAATTACCATATCAACTACCAGTTGCCATTTTGTCAGTTCGGGATCTGCGCACGCTGGGTGTCGCACGCTACCTGCGTGTGACAAATGCAGAGAGTTTTCACTGCCTGAATTTTTTGTTTACTAAGTCTACTAATTGGGGTCTCAGTGGCCGAGTGGTCTAAGCAATTGCTTCTCCAAATAGAGGCGGTGGATCAAGACACCCTCACTCCGGATATACTTTCCCCTCTTTCTGATGTAAATTCTTTCATGTGTTTTTTATATGTATTTTGTACTGTAATAAAAAATATATCATGCGTAACGAAGGCAAGACACTCAGATTGTAGTCCCCATCAAAATAAACCTGTGCTAAAAGCACCAAAAGAAAGAAAGTCTACTAATTCAATTTTCATCTCTAACATGTTGCATTTGTTTTTGCCTTCATTCAAGGGACTGAGTTTCGCGACGTGTTCATTCTTGAGAGGCTTTTTCAGTTTTGCGAGAAAGATTTGACTGACGACGTTTCCGATTACGCGTTATCATGAATTATACAGACTGTTTATATAGCTGTGCTGTGGTTGACTTAAGTTCGCGCAATTTTTTCGAAGGTCAAGCACATGTAGCTTTAAGCCGAGTTAGGTCCCTAGAGGGACTAATTATCAGTAGTTTAGACCACCGCAAGTTACTTAATAAACCTCACGATACAAACTCTCTCAATGAAATGTCAAGGTTGCGAAATGTACCGTGTTATAATCATAATAACTAAGTCAATGAAAATTAACTAAAAAGTGTAAAATAAAAAATTATTAAATAAAAACAAAAAAACCAGACTGCGTAAAAACTAAATAAATAAATAAAAAAGAAAAAATGTCTAAACCAGTAGTTTAGAATGTATTAAGTACTACTTAATAACTACACCGTTGAAATAGTTTTATATAACCGTACACAGATAAGACAAATCATAAATTCAAAAGCAGAATTGAAGGATCAACAGTCGGGGCCCATTCAAAATTTACGGGGTTCCTTGAATCAGAAAGGAATGGGCTTCGGCTGCTGATCCTTCTATTTGCTTTTGAATATATGATTTGTCTTATCTGTGTACGGTTATAAAACTATTTCAACGGTGTAGTTATTCAGTAGTACTTAATACATTCTAAACTACTGTCTTATACAATTTTCTTTTTAGTTTATTTTTTTGGTTTTTACGCAGTCGGAATTTTTGTTTTTATTTAATAATTTTTTATTATGATGTGAATATTTGTATCTTCTCTAGTAGGCTGATTTATAAAAATACTCTATTTATTAACAGAACAGATAGTTCAGTAAATATTAGTATTGCATTATTTCACTTACGCTAAGTAAAACTACGGCAAATAGACTGGTCTAGTTATATTGAGTTTGGGTTTACAGTGCGAATCTGGTAAAGGTTTCCATGGTTGCTCGCAGGGCCGACGAGAGGCTATGACAGCCAAGTCGGAAACTAGGGGCCCGGTTTGGAAACCGAGAAGTATAAAATTTATAAGTTTCAGGGGGGGGGGGGGCGGTTACCAATCTGATGAGGTGCTCACCGTGGTTCTCGGTTGCCCTGGTTGATCGGTGGGTTGTTTCTAATATCGCCTACCAAAGTATTTCAATTATCATTCAGAAGACGATACACAGAATGGAAGAATAAAGACCAGAACATTCATTGAAAGCTCCTAAACAACGTCCTCAAGTCTGATCATTGTAATATTAACCAATATAAATCCTTTCATTACCTTCTACATGAAATTCCATGACTTCCATGGGCTTTCAACAAATGTTATGACCTGTTCTATAAAAATACTCCAAGAAAAAAGAAAAAAGTTTAAAAAACAAAAGTAAAAACCAGTTCTATTTGACAAGCCACGTGCTGATCAACCTAAAAAGAAAAGAAACACCAGAAGATAATGCTTTCTCTTAATTCATCCGTACTGCTGATGACGATGAGCCACCCTGAGCGTGAACGGATACAGTAGCAGTGACGATAAAGGCGCATATATGGTACAATTGGTGAAGGTTTTTTTTTTCACGTGACAAACATAGTGTAGTTTGGCTAAGAAAAAGAAGTATTTTCATTGGTTTCATGAAAAAATAACAAAAGAGAAAGTGAGTGATAAAAGTTTTGTATTTTCTAAAATTGCAGCTTGTTAATTCACTACAACGTATGGAAATGTATGTGAAAACAAAATAATTTTTTTTCTTAAAATATTTCTTTGATTTTCCAACACTTTCTATGCTGGTAATATTTGGAAAACCCGATGGGTGGTGTTATGAACATGTTTTTAGAAACTGAAAATGCTATTTCTCAGCTACTTTTTACTAACACGTCCAACATGCTGATTAGGGTGGACCGAAAAAACTTATTTTTTTTATTTCGAAGTTGTAATAGCGCGGAAAAGTTGTGAATTATAAAGACAAACAGAGGAAAAAAAGAATTATGGAAATCGATTGACATTTTCCCTTCGCGCATGGGGCCTAAAATTTGAAAAAATATGAAAAAAACATCATTTTTGAGATTTTTTAAAATTTTTTTAATTGGATGTTTTTTTAATGTAATAGTTTGTAACGTCTTTAAACAAAGCCTCAAAACATTGTGTTTAAATTTTGTTTCGACCAGCTAATATCTTTCGTTCGTGCATGGAATTTTCCAAAATAATGAAAAAGTTACATTTTTATTGGTTTTCGGTGTTTGATGAATAATCAGTATTTAAATATAACAGACGAAGTATTTTTTCAGTCGAACTAAAAATGAGATAGGAAAAAAAAAAAACTGTCAGGTTCAGTTATGTTTTTTGGTAGCGCAAAGCCTTTGAAACTGTCGTGCTTAGACGTCGGACAGCAATCCAGAGAACGTCACTCGCATGGCTCGGGGCGCTCCCCTCCACGCCATCCCCGCTATCCTAGAACCACGTTAGCTGTGTCCCAACATTGTTTTTTCTGTCTGCATCAAGTCTGTCAGTAGTAATCTCAGTAAACTACTATTTAGTTCGATCTAGCTGTTTTAGTTCTGCAACTCTTGTAGTTTTTGTTAGATATATGACTGTGTAATGAGCAGTTCGTCTCTTCCATTTCAATGAGTTGCCATTCCACCAGATGTTTCAGCTTTTGGATGGCAAGACAACGCGATCTAGTACCTCTAAAGGGTCAATTGGGGAAAAAAATTAATTGACTGCCTGAATCCTCCGGTTGTTAACTTTCAGAGTATTGATTGCCTTGTCCCAGAGATGGACCAAAATGTGTTTAGCAAAGATCAGCATCATTAATTTGGTATTTCAAAGGCAATTGAATCAAGAACCTGTAAAGAACATTAGGCTGTACGAAATCCTCGGCGTTTATCACATTCGAGGTGGTTGACAAAGGCAAATAGAACTCTCAGATTGTGTATATAAGTGAAGAAAGCCTCGCATCTGAAACTTTAAGAATTAGTATAGTTTATGTTGAAATCATTCATGCCAATGTGGTTTTCTATCAAACCATCTTAGGCCAGCCAAAACTTGTTCACCAAGTAATACAATGTATCAGGTACGTGCCAAAACCTTTGCTTTATGTTGTCAACCCTGCGATTGAACGGAATGGTTTTTTCGCTTACCCAGAAAACTTATTGTTTAGCCATGACTCAAGATGACAATAAATACATAAATGTTCAGGGTTCGAAGAATTCTGAAGTCAAGACAGATAGATACAAGAAGGAAATCAGTTAGAACATTCACGCAGAAGTCAACTTCTATGTGCAAAAATATTCAGAAATGGTCAACTGGATGTACTGTGAATTGTCTTCTTCCCCATTGTTGGTACAAATCAGTGACGACGACATCGAATCACTCATTGACAGTGACTCATTCCCTGACTTTGAAGACCTATTTGCTGGTGAAGTTAGGTATGAATGATCTTGACAGCAGGGTGGTTCGTATAAATGCGTTTCGAGATTCAGCTCTACAAACTTTTCCTGAGACCGTGCCGAGTTTTACGCAGCGTTCAATAGTCTGCGTGTGCACTGGGAATTGCCTGAAAGTAATGTTCCAGACAGCCAACAAACTTTTCACCAAGAGCAATTGGTCCTTTAGAGGTACTGAGCTCCGTTGTCTTGCCATCCAAGAGCTTAAACTTGTGGCGAAATGGCAACTCATTGAAATGGAGGAGACAAACTGCCATTGCCCAGGCATACATCAAGACAGAAAACTACAAGAGTTGCATAATGAAAACAGCTAGATCGAACTAAATAATAGTTTACTTAGATCACTAATGCAGACTGAAAAAACAATGTTGGGAGACAGCTAATGTGGTTCAAGGAAGGCGGGGCTGGCGTGGAGGAGAGCGTCCCCAACCAGGCGAGTGACATTGTCTGGATTGCTGTCCGACGTATGCGCACGGGAGTTTCTAAGGCTTTGCGCTACCGGAAAACATTGACTAAACCTGACATTTTTTTTTCTATCTCATTTTCAGTTAGACTGAAAAAATACTTCGTCCAATATATTTAAATACTGATTATTCATCAAATACCGGAAACCCATAAAAATATAACTTTTCATTATTTTGGAAAACTTTGGGGACCATGCGCGACGGAAAGATATTAGCTGATCAAAACCAAATTTAAACACAATGTTTTGAGACTCTGTTTAAAGACGTTTCAAACTTTTACATTAAGAAAACATCTAATTAAAATTAAAAAAGAAAAATCTCAAAAATTATGTTTTTTTTTTTTCATATTTTGTCAAACTTTAGACTCCATGCACGAACGGAAGATGTCAATCGATTTCCATAATTCCTTTCTTCCTTTGTTTGTCTCTATAATTCGCAACTTTTTCGCGCTATTACAACTTCGAAATAAAAAAATGAGTTTTTTCGGTCCACCCTAATGCTGATACTAAAATTTTATTGTTTAAATATTTCGCCACATAGTATCGCAATAACCTCAGACCAATTTCATACTTTTTTGCAAACTATTTATACTTTTGGGAAACTAATTACCTTAAATGTGCAATATTTGAATAAGTTCAAATTCATGACTAATTTTCATTCAGCGGCTTTGAAATCTATTCATCATGCTGACATTTAGCAGAACATTTTTCAAAGCAAAAGAAAATAAGGTAACAAATTTCATTGAGCATGAAATTCGTCCAAACAACGAATGCTGTACCCAGAAAAATATGCGAACCGGACGATATTCGCTTCAGATGAAAAAGAAGGAAAATAACATCAATTTTACGTAATCTATTATAAATATAGAAAATTAATAAAGAAATAAACAACGAAATTGAATTGATTGTAAGAAAAGTAATTAATCAATGTCCTCAAATGCCTTATTTCGATGAAAAAACCGTTAAATATACATGAACATTTAATTTTATCCTCACTGGTTATATTGATTTCCAATACAGGAAGACTTAATCAGTAATGAATGATATAGTTAATTTTGATTTCGATAGTATGGATTAAGCGAATGAAAGGTAGTCATGCTTAAATAATTTGTATTTGTTTAAAATACTTCAAACTACTCTCTACTCATGACAGTCAAATAAAACAAAATAAATAAATAAATAAAACGCACAAAAAACGCTTAATTTTTCATTTTCTGCAGCATACAGATGACGTAAAGTGATTAATTTAAAATTTTTGCAATGAACATTTAAGAAATATTTTCTTTATAGGTAGTTTCTAAATGCGCAGAAGTAGAATTATAAATACTTGAAGGTAAGCGAAGTTAGACAAGTTTGTATGTGAAAGGACTTTCAATACAGAGGTGAGCGTGAAAATGCTTTATAGTGTGATTCTGGTAATTTGATGCTTTACCCTGGATGCGCTCATTTATGTTTGGGTTGAAAGAAGAGAAATTCTTAAATAGGCACAAAGTACGATAACTGACGTTGTGCCCATCTACGAATTTATCATTTAGGTAGAAAATAACTCTCAATGTAGGTGTGAGTATGAAAATGCTTTTTAGTGTGACTCTGATAATTTTATGCATGACCCTGGAGGAGCTCATTTATGCTTGGTTTGGAAGATGAAAAATTCTTAGATAGGAACAACGAACGGTAATTGACGTTGCATCTAGCTAATAATTTCTTTTCTTCCAACTGCAACGCAAACTTAATTTTTTTTCCCTATTTCAACGAATGGAATTGTTCAAGCTTCAGCAAAACGGATGGAAACTTATCAGAGCCAGACTATCTTTTTAAACGTAATTCTAAGAGTGCAAACATAAAAGCTGTTTAAAGGGAAGTAAAATGGTGCATCTTGAGTTATAAAAGTATAAAAAGGCAAAATGAAGCCAAGTGGCTCAGTGGTAACGCTTCGCGCTGTCACGCTGCAGGCCCGAGTTCTATCCCTCGGTCGGGCATGGTCGACTCAGCCGTTCATCCCTTCAGTGGGTAGGGAAAATGAGTGTCAAACGTGCTTGGGAACTAAACCCTGGGGGTTCCGCGTTAGGCTGACCACCTAATCTTAACATTCGCATAGCACCCCAAAGCCCCTGGACAGGAAGACTATGATAGGAACAGTAGGCTTTGATCCCTATGGACTGTCGTGCCACTGGGTTTGGTTTTTTTTAAGAAGAAAATACTACTAAAATATACCTATCGATGTTTTCGTAAGAATATGATATTCATAAAACAACGAAAAAATAGTTGCTGCTTTATATTATTTTTTAAATAGAGCATTTGATCATAAATGCTATAGGAGCGCTTCATACTCATTATTTTTTGCTTGATTTGATACATTTTGTCTGGCAACAAAATCCCATAGAGGTTTACTATCTGTGGCAGAAGCAAGTTGATCATTGCTGCTTTAACGTGTTACAGGGGTGGTTTATGGCGACGAGTGTGCTTTTGAGATTTTTAGGAGGTTCATTTCAGAGAAGTTTTGATCTTCATTTTTCGTTGATCACGTTCTTGCGGGGGGGGGGGGGGACCGGGAAATTTGAAGAGGAAGCAAATTTAAAAATTCATAATAACCGTTGTCCTAAGTTATCCGGCCACTTAGGATAACTTCAAACTATTCAAGAAATAATGATGTATAATAAACTATCATAATAAAAACTAAACTAGTCGACCCGTGCGGAACTCCGCACTGTACTTCGAATCGTTTCATAAGGCATTTCGCTCTTTAAAAATTTCAAAGAAAGAATATTATGAAGAAAAACTGAAAAAAAGTAAACGGAAAAAAGTAAGCGCATAAGAGAAGGCATGTAATTTGAAGACATCAGTAACAAAACCTCGTTAAAAAAAACATTGTGATAATTTGGTCATCTCTCCCCTTTTGGTTGTACGTATTTTCAATGCAAATATGAATATCATTAAAAGTGTGGCTGAGTGACACGTGAAAAATCAGTAATTTTGCATTTGAAAAAACAGGTTGTGGCAAATACAGTCCTGCCCATGTGAGCATCTGACGGAAAAAAAAGAAACATTTAAGAGATATTTAGTGACACGGATTCGAACTGGTGCCATTCTGATTAACAGTACGACGCTCCAACAAACCTAGCAACTGTGCCTTCCTTTTTGAATGCTATTCATTGAAGGAATACGTAATAAAACACAGTAAAAAAAGTTTTTCGCCGAAAAGAATATAATAAGATCATGCGTCTATGTTTTGTCATTAGCCAGCATGATACGATTTAAAATTATTCGTAAAACATGGAATTTGATTAAAGAATGAGGAAGATCTCACGTAGCGATTGAAACAAACATTCTAGAGAAGCAAAAAATTCGGTTGAAAAAATAAGTGTTTTTTTTTGTTTTTTTTTGAACATTCAACTATTTCCCATAGCAGTCTTCTTTAACCTGTACGGCATAAAAGACCGCACTTGTTTTTGTTCTAATCGAACACTTAAAATTCAAAACCAAAACCAGTTGAACTGAGTCCGTTTTTTAAGTGTAATTTTTCGAACGTAGACAAAATGTTTTTTTTTTTTTTTTTTTCAGCCGAAAGCAGAGGAGTAGAAAATGATTTCTTACTAATGAAGTTGATAATAATTTTAATGTTTTATATCGTATTCGAATAAATAATTAAAGATTTACTGGTTGAAACTCGTAGTTTGAATTTGGCGTAGTATTTTTTCATTTGTACAAAAGTTCGAACACTGCTATTAGAAAAATTTACATTTCAGCATACAATGAAAATGTTTTTCTGCACAAAAAGGATTCCCTTGAGGTATATCTAATACTTTTTTTTATGCTTACATTATGCTCAGTGGTCTGGGCGGAGTCAAAGCTTAAAAAAAAGGGAAGAACACCCTTCGATTCGCAGTCAACTTATCTGAATGATAACTGTAGCCTGCATATAGGAATCAAAACACCAAATACATTCCCACTGCATTAATTTTATTACGTGTGTTATCTGTTGCATGTTATGAGTACATGTAATGCGTAATATTACTGTAAATTTGCTATTATGTCGGACAGCCCGAACTGGCCCGAAGTTCAGACAGTTTATAGCCGAACGCTCTACCGGAAAAAAAAAAAAAAAACCCACAGGTAATTTCAAATTTTTTTCTTGCCGAGAAGTGTTTTTATTTAAAAAAAATTTTACAATTTGTTACCGCAGGCTGTTTGAACCGTTATGACTTAGATGGCAGCACGTGTTCATCATTTAACAGCACGGTTAAAATACAAAATAATTTGAACTAAGTTCTTTTTTAAGCGTAGCTTTTCAAATGTAGTAAAAATGTGATACGCTATTTGTTTTTTTGCGAAAAGAAGAAAAATATATATATTACCCTTTAAATTGAGGTAGTATTTTTTTTATTTGTACAAAGAGTCAAAAACTCATTAGAAGAATCAATATTTCAACATACGATTTATTATATTTTACTGAACAAAAAACAATTCCAATGTAGTCTGAAATCTCAAACCTGATACTTATACTTTCGCTTACATTATGCTTTAATTTTCTTCCCGGAGGCAAAGCTTTAAAAAAAAAAAAAAACCTTACAATAGAGTATCAATTTAGCTCCGTGATGCATCAAGTTTTCATAACAGCTAGAAGCGTTTCTACCTCAAGTATTCCCTCATATTTGTTATTCATGCAATGCGCGATATTTTTCTAATGTTTTGATGCAGATTGTCCGGACGTGGGTCCGAACACGCATTCTCCTGGTTACGAAGAAAACGCTCTGCCGTTCAAGCTATTTAGCTCTGTCGGTCATAGCGAAAATTAAAGTTATAAGTTTAACCGAAAACCTCATTCTGGATCTTTAAAACAGGTTTTTTCGGCTGAAAAAAACAGTTTTTGGACCGTGGGTCTATTTTTCGTCAGTAACCAGCACCATAAGCTTTAAAATAAGGCGTAAATCAAAGAAATCGATCAAGAATTGAGGAAAATCTGGCGTAGAAACCAAAAACAGGCTACAGAAATAATATATAAGGATTTAAACCAGAAAAATAAAAATTTTAAATGTAAATAAACTTTTTTTTTCATTTCGCAGATTAACAAGACTTCTAAAATTTATCATACTGCATTGAATATTAAAATTTAGGTAACGAGAGATTACAACTACTTATCAGCATTCAAAGTTTCAAACAGCAACTCCAGAACCATTGTATGCACAACCAGTTATGTTGGGTAGACCGGGGCACGTTTACGCAGCCCCATGCGTAACGCGCACCAGTCTACCCTTTTTTTTAAAACGAATTGTAACTGGAGAGCCATCAGTCATAACAGATTGATGCTGCTCTCTAGCACATATTTTCACAAGTTTTTGAGCATTAGTCGAGCTTCCGTCCAGCATGCAGAAAGAATAATCTATTTTTTTACCAAGTGGAGTAATTTCTGAGCTGAACGTTTTGAAGCTTATTGTGAATGAATAATATTTAGTTAAGAAAGAACTAATATATCAAAATTAGAAGAAGTAAATCCTTTTCTGAGAATTGTGCTTGTATGAACTGAAATGTTATTCAAAAAATTTTCACGTTAAAAATAAATCCAAACTTGACAACGGGGCAAGTATACGCGTCGACGTCTGAGCACCTTTACGTACGTTCTTACGATGTCTTACTTCTTAAATGTGCCTTGATGCTTTTTTCGCCTCGAACTGTCTCAAACCTTGTTAGTATTTTCAGGCTATTTAGTTTTGAAAATCACTATTTATTTTTTAATTGAGTTACAAATTCGTATCTTATAGGTTACAATCTTGTAGTGCTGTCTTCATGCTCATTCAGCTTTTACTTTATACATTACTCAGTCTGTAATAAATTTGCTTTATTTTTACGATGGTAACGTATTGTGTTCAAAACACTAACAGAAACATGTTAGGTGTCAAAATAAATATGCGTAAACGAGCCCCGTGTCCGGGGTAAGTTTACGTAACCGACTTGTACTTAAAAATACTTTTTTTAACGGTTAAAAACACAAACTATGCAGCAACTGAATATTCCAATTTTGACTCCATTAACTGCTTCATAAAATTGCCATGCCTAAAATTTCCTAAGTTAAAACATAAAAATTAGAAAATTTAGTGAAAAAAATCAGCGTAAACGTGCCCCGGTCTACCTTACAGTGCTGCCGACTATTTTGTAAAATAAGAAGTAGAAAACTCTTTGCCTAGAAAAATGCATTATTTGTTCTTGTACAGTTTGTTTTGAAGTATAGAAAACTAAAAAAAGGGGGAGGAGGAGGGGGGAGGCTGCCAAGTTGACCCATATGATTCCAAATTCAAAACAACAGGACCACACAATGTTACTTGTTTAGTTTTAATTAGGCCCGTTAGGCCCGTCATTATGAGTTTTTCCGTGGCGGGGGAGGGGAGGAAGAAAATAATGGTGAATATTCATTGCAAATTTTATTGGAAAACAACAAAAATCACGCCCACTTTTATGTAAAAGCGTTAACTTTTTTAATTGAACTTCCGAATGACGGTCCTGATTTTAACACATAATTATTTGATGAATTTAACTGATTACTTTATATTACTCTCCGAGCATTCAAAAGCAGCATTACCAAAAGTAATCCTAAAAAATAAGAGAAAGTATGATCAGAGTAAAAAAGCTGGAATTTTGATCAGAAACGCTTGATCGATCTATAACTCACTGATCCGCAGTTTAAGAGCAGCATGAATTCATTCATGAAATTCAATTCTCTCTTCTGGGAAAATATCAGCATACATGTAGACTTTAAAATTGGAGTGTTTCATGTTTTTTAAAGTTAAAATAAATATTGAATAATAAAACTTGTTTGTGTACATAGATGCTCCAAGTAGACTTTTGTGTGTATGTAGAAAAGATTGTACACTGTGAAGGATGCTATAAATCGACAATTTAGAAGGCTTTCACAATTTTAAGGAACTATTATCTTGCTATTTTAAGCTGTTCAGTATACACACTTATTTTATGCAGTTCATTTCAAAATAAAACAACGTTTATTCAGTAAGTTAAGGTGGTGTATTTCATGTAAAACAACGTTTGTTTCTTTTTATTGGACTTGATCTTTTTCAGAGGAATTTAAGTTGTTCTTTTGAATAAAAACTCCTTGAGGTAAAGTAGACAGAGTATCTAATGCTTCGACATAAAGACGTCTAAACTGCTTCTTTGTATTTGGCGTCTTTCTAGTTGGGGTTTGTAAATAAGAAAGATGTCTTGAAGATCTCGACACCACTATATATTTTGAAGAGGGGTGGATAAAACAGAAGGATATCTCGAAAGTCTGTATACGGGAATGTCGAAATTGTTGCTTCACATTTATTGTATTTGAAGGGAAATTGAATGAAGTGGAAATACATGTGTAACATGTATACATTAAAGTCAGCTAAATGTCTAAATGCACTTCTGGGTAGGAATGTAGCATGTTGTTGTTGTCGTGTTCATAGCTAATAACTACTATCGAGATATGGGGTGCCATTGCATTAAGAGGTCAAATATCTTTACTTACACATAAGACAACACAAGAAAAATTTACAGTACAAAAAGAGGAAGTAACATCCAACAAATCGCTGGGAATCGAACTTACGACCTCCGGCATTATAAGCGAAGCTTCTACCCCAGAACTTCAGAGGCCCCATGGAGCATGTTGTAAAGATGTTTTTTTTAAACAGTACACATTGTCTAAATTGGTTATACGAATGTTACGTAATTGATAGAATATGAAATAACGCTTCAAAGGAGAGATGCGTATAAACTACATCTTAAAAACCAGTCTTGGAAGTCGAGATGAATAACGTAGAAGAACATTTTTCATATTTGAGCACAGAGATGTCTAATCTACCAATTTGAAATTAATATGTTAGAAGTCGAGGTCGAGTTGAATAGTGTAGTAGAACACTTCTCATATATATGCACAGAGATGTAAAATCTACCAATTTGAGATTCATATGTTTGAAGTAGATGCGAACAAACATAAGAAAGGTCTCCCGAACTTTATGACACTGTGACTTCTAATTTGCGTCTCCTAAACTAATGACTTTTTAATAAAAGTATGTAGATTAGGTTAATGCGGAAAAAACAATTCGTATTTTTCTGTCACTAAAGAGCAGAGAAATTGCGATTGATGAAGGAATTAAAAACAAAAAACTTTTCATTGAAATCTCATAATACCTTCTGATTTCGCAATGAGCGTGAACATTCGAAAAAAAGGGAGAACTTTGCCGTTCCTTTGTGATTTTTTTTTTTTTTGCTTCAGTTTTTTTTAAAAATAGGACAAAAAAGCTGCAACTGATACTCCTATGTAAGAAAAGTAATTGATTTTCTGTTTACAGATCACCCTTCGATTTATCCATTGAAATTAACGAAAAATGCAATTTTTCCCTTTTTTAAAAATTTAATACAAAATTTGTGAATTATTTAGGATTCACCCGTGACGTTATTATGGCTTTAATTCTAGAGAAAAACTTGTTTAAGAAACAATTGATAATTTATCCAACTTGGTTCATCTACATTTTAAATATAAAACCATGACGCATTAAACAAATTAAGGTGTTACTTTCAGGATTTACGAAAATAATGTGAGAAAGGCTCTTGTTTGTAAAGAATATAAGGTTTGCATGATTGTGAGACACCCTCTCAACATTTCCCTTTAATTACACCACTCAAAGCAATTATTTTTCTTAAGTCATAATGTATTTAACAACGCTTTTTGCGTATAGCACTGAAAAAATAAAATAATAATCTCAGCAAGAAACTTGGGGGGGGGGGGGTGGAAAATCACGAAAAATGTTGAAATTGTTCATTTTTAACAATATTCAAGCATTTTGCGCAATCTAAAGATATAATCCGATTTCAATAGTTTTTTTTCTACACTGGTGGACAAAATTAAGAGATGGAAGACATTTTTCCAAATATCTCGAGAAATACTGCATAAAAATAAATGAAATTTGGTATGGATGTAACTTATAGTAAGACAATAGTGTATGCAAAGCAAAAATTTAAGTACTATTCATTGGCAAGAGTTATTGCCAAATGTCTAATATGAACTGAACTTCAGGATGAAAAATGGCAATTGAAGTGAGTCTTGTATGGAGTATAGCCGCCTCTAGTATGGTATGTGGTCACCTCTAAAACATAGACAGCATGCACAACGAGTATGTATGCTGTTAATAAGATAGTTAAGATATGGGTAATTCCATGAAACTAGGGACATCACAGTAAAAAAAAAATCTTCCTTGTATCAGTAATTTATTTCTTTTATATGAGGTAAAAAAGACTGTATTTTCATAAAACTATGCAAAAAAAGATATCAGCACATTTTTTACAAGTTTTATAGGCAAATTTTGACAACACTTCTCAGTGCCCATGTGTCGTTGCATTAACGATTCTAAAAGTTACTCTTTTTTTTTTTCACTTAGGAAATTAATTGCTATATCTGCATTCTTATTTTTTCTTGAAATATGGTTTATCTAGGAAGAGATTAGTCCAACAACGAAATTTTAAACTGTTATAATTGTCTTGTAGCAAATGTTTTTAAACTAGGGTTCATACTAATGTAACATCAGTCACAAAATTGTATAAAAATTTGCATTGCTTAAACAAAAACAAACCCAAGTTTATAAAATGTCAAATTCTCTTCATTTATGATGATATCTTTAGTATTAATTCCCTTAAATATTTAGAACTAGTTGAATTTAATTATTTAAAACTTATTTAAAGTATGTAACATCAGTCACAGTAACATCAGTCACATTTCTGTTTTCGTTAACAAACCTCAAACAAATTGCACAAATAGCATTGACTGCTGCAGAAAGGCAAAAAAAAAAAAAAAAAAAAGAGGCGATATAAATTAAGAAATAAAGAAAAACATGAAAATCACAAAAAGTAAAACAAAGTAAAAACTGAAAAGAGTGGATGATAAAAAATAAATGAAATAATTTGTAAAAATCTAGCATAATTACCAAAGTTGGTTTAGAATAAAATTAAAAAGAGAAATTAGGTGAAGAAATAGAACAAATTTAAAGTATTGAAGTCCCAGGTTTAAATTAGCAGCTGCATTGCCTCACTTTAAAATAATGAAACCTTGGTAAAATATGTCATTCAAAGCGCTCTTTGTTATACCTTCACAAAAGAAAACAGCTGCTGTAAAAAATTTTCTGACATGAAATTTGATAAACAGATACTCCTAGTTCTTCATGCAGTACGTTTGAATAAAAGTGCTATATCATCGATACAAAAATATTTCTAAACGTCACAGCTTCATGCAAATTTCAGAGATATCACCATCCGATTTGCAATTATGTTATAAAGAGTTATATTCGAGTGATACTTTTTTTTAAATTCGAAATCTGTATTAGATGTTTAGCAACGACCTTTTTTTTTTCTTTTTTGCAGTAAAGGAGGGAGAACGGGTTCTTGAATAATATCTCTAACAATTGTATCACGAGAAGTTAGATGCACTGAAATTAAGAACTAAGAGTATTTAGTGACTGTAAAGATTCAAGCATAAAGACATTGAAAAATAGCCTGTCAATGTGAATGAAATTTATTATTCAAATGAGAAAGGAATAAAATATTTAGTGCACTAGATGTAATACATGCAAGAGACCTTTTTATTTTATGAAATACATCAAAAATATATCTTTTAAAACTTTATGAATGTACTTTTCTTGTAAGTTAAATACAATTTTAAACAAAACATGTGTTAATTTCATTTTTAAGGAGAAATAATTCGTAACTGCAGCAATTTATTGTAAATGTAACATCAGTCACAAAATCTTTGTATCATCAGTCACGGGTGTTAAATAATTTATATACTCTCCGTTTTTAAGTTTTTCCAATAAAACAAAGTGTTTTCATCAAGTCTAAAATCTCTACTTTAAGGGGGAAAACTCTGTTTAGATTTTTTTGTTATTAGTTTGAAGAGAATTTCAAATTGTATGTAAGTCAATTTTCCCAATGTCTCTTCCGCGTAACATCAGTCACGTTTTTTTATTCCCTTCAATTTCACACAAAATTTTTTTCCTCAAATCTGAAAACACGTGTGGGGGCAGTGATGTACCATATTATGATATTTTAGATCAATTTCAGAAGAAATAAAATTTAATTTCAAGATAGTGCTGAATTTGTAAGTTAAAAATTGAGTCAAATTGTAACGTCAGTCACCGTGGACAGACCCATATGCTTGTGGAATGCCCTTCCGCTCATCCACCAGAGCGATTTTTAACTCTGGAATGGTTCTGGGTGAGAGTTGGTGTATCGCAATAGCCCTCCCAAGAGCATTCTAAGCATGTTCATTAGGGTTAAGTTCAGGAGATTTGGCTGGCCAATCCGTTCAATGAATATCTTCGCTTTCCAGATACTGCTCAACCAGGACAGCCTTATGTTGTCGGCATTGTCTTACATAAAAACGAATTCAGGGCCAACAACACCCCTGAAAAGAAGCACATAGGGTTGTAGCATATCCTGCCTGTACCTCTGGTCATTCACGGATCCAGTGTCAAACACATGGAGTGGTGTGCGGGTATCTTGTATGATTTCTGCCCAAATCATCAATCCTCCAACAGCAAAATGGTCCCTTTCCATGGTGTTATTGAGATAGTATCGGATCCCAGGTTCCCTCCATATAAATATTCGCCGAGAATCGGGTTGTAGATCGAATCTGGACTCATCTGTGAAAAGTACATTAGCCCATTGGAGCTGTGTCCAGTGTTGGTGTTGTCTGTACCCTTGTGCATGCTCTCTTTTGTGGGAGGGAATGAGTAGGATGCAAATGGCGGGCTTTCTGGCATACAACTCTCTTTCACCGAGCATCCTGGCAACTACCTTGCTTGAAACTAATGTTCCTCTGGCTGCACCGGCGTCCCTAGACAATTGTGTCGTTGTAGACATCCTCTGGCACTTGGCTGCAAATAAAAATACTGGTCTTTATTGCTGTTCCTCTGGCTGCACCGGCGTCCCTAGACAATTGTGTCGTTGTAGACATCCTCTGGCGCTTGGCTGTAAATAAAAATACTGGTCTTTATTGGGCGTTGTTGCTCTCAGACAAACATGTCCAGGTCTTCCAGACACTGTCCCACTGTTTTTAAACTGTCTCCACAAGTTCGAAACAACGCTTGGAGTTTCACCCAATTCCCTTGCAACTTGAGTTTGGGACTGTTCTGCCTCAAGTCTATCCACAATTCTCCACCTCATACCTTCACCTAAACGATGATTTTCACTCATTTCACCCAAAAATCAACAAAAACAACAATATTATTCGAGAAACACAACACAAATCTTTTTTGTATCGAAGAATGAAATGAGCTGAGAAGCTGCCTGTAGACTTTTATACCTCCTGCTGCCTTAGCAACGCCCACAAGAATACGTAAACTCATCTCAGCGACACCAACTGTCCATGTTTTATGTGATATTTTTCAATTAATGTGTGAAAATGCCTTCCATCTCTTAATTTTGTCTACCAGTGTATTTTTATGGAGGATCCTTGGGTCAAGGCCCATATGTCCCAGGCGTTAATCAGGGCCTGTCCAGAACTAAAGTTATGCTAACATTTATAGTGGATCTTAACGCAAATCAAGATATTAAAAACACAATTTCGCAGAGAAGCAAATGATGCAATTTACATATAAATATTCCCTTCCATTAAATTTAAAATGTAGTGTTATACATTTTTAATTTAATGGGAGGATTTAATAAACACAATTCCGCAGAGAAGAAAATGACGCAATTTAAATGTAAATATTACCTCCCATTAAGTTAAAAATGTAGTGTTAAAAAAGACTCTAATTTTATGAAGTTTGCCATCTATATTACTCAAAACCTATTTTTTATTTCCCTGTTACATCTTGAAATTTTTGCAAGAAAGTTTAAATGTTACAGAAAACGTGAACTTTTAGAAAGCATTTTCCCAGAAACTCCTCAAATATTTTAGGAAATACTCCAGAAGTAAACAAACATTTGAAATGCAAATCGCAAATGCTGATGGGAAATCGTGTATGATTACTACCTGTTACTCAAATATTCAAAGAATGTTGAAATCCTTCATCATTTATTGTCGGAAAATTTAGTTGTGTCTTTATTCAGAACTTACGAATGTAAATCCAACTTTAAGTTTAGAGTTTCGATTACTAATCTGATATGAAAACTCGATACGTGTAGTTTTTTGAGTTTTATATTAGCCCGTATTTATATAAGTTTTAGTTAAATATACTGTAAGGGGAAAATGTCTGTATTGATTTTAAGTATTTGAAGCATAAAATAATAGTCGAATCTAAAAATTCTAATGTGATACTTGATGATGAAAACAAATTAAGTAAAACCTTGCAATACGAATGCAACTTTTCAAAAACTGTTTAGTCAAGTAATAACTTCTAGTGCAAAGATATTTTAGAAATAAGATCAAATAAACATTAATAAGAAATCAAAATAGTGAAATGCTCGAGTATAAAAATATAATTCGAAATATTATTAGAAACATTTTCTTGATATACTATTATTTTCCCACTTTCTCAACAGACCTCCGATAGGCTGTCTATTTATGCTGGAATCATGTCTACTGGACATTTCTCACGATTTGTTATCTTCTTTTATTCCACAGCTGCTCATTAAGCAATCTTTTCTTCTGAACCGCTTATATCAGATGACATTTTAAATTGTCCCCAGTTACTAACAAACTCAGCTGGAAATGGTAAAGAGTTTGTTATGCACTGACAACATCCATCACACTGCTACTTCTTTAGAAATGAAAGCATGGAATTCTTGGCAAAGAAAAGAGCCAACTAGTTTCATTTCCTTTCCAATGTGAAAAGGCATAAGAATTTTTACAGAAAAGCTTTCTAGAGGTATGTTTTATAAAGGAAAAAATAAAAAGTTTGGATCGAATTGATGTGAGTTTGGACATTCCGCTACTGCCTAGACGGAAATCTGATGCTGCTTAACAATTAAAAAAAAAATACATTTACGTTGAATAAATATTGTACCAAGACCAAATTTCAAACTGCTCAACAGCAGTCAAGGAATAGATACCATACACTTAAAGTACTAGTTCTGCATTAAATTCCGGATCGCTTTGGGAGAGATACTATGAAACTACACAAAAAATTACATATTTATAGACTATAAGCACTACCTTTTTTGTTTTGTCCTTTTCCGTTCATTTTTTATTTGTTTGTTTCAATATTATTGTCAGTTTATGTTTGACTGATCTTTCAAAGTTGCCTTTTGTAATCTGATATTATAAATTTTCAACAAATGTCTATTAGTTTTCGACAAAATCAGAACCAAAATTCAAATACCTCTCAATGAGATACCGATTCTACGTTCAAACACTTCTAATTAAGTTTCAGGTGCTTGAAGAATTTGGAAACCGTTTCTTCAATCTTCAATCAGACATTTTACTCACTGCTCAGCTCAAATGAAAAGTTTCATTAAGAGGTACATGTATTTTTTAAGTACATTTAAAATATACTACAACAATTAAGCTTATAATGATGAACTTTGCATACGAAAAATTTTAGAGAACGACATTGTTCCTTGCTTTCTCGAATCAAAATTAAATTTATGAAGGCTTAGTAATCATATTATCTTCGCGAAGGAAACTCCTCATTCCACGTCGGAAAAAAATATAGAAAACCAAATGAGATGCAGAAAAGTTCAAAATGATTTTGAAATAAATTACTTTTATTTCAGAAAGTTGCTTCTATCTTCTTTAAATGTAAAAGAAGCCGACAGATTTCAAATACTTTATGTCACGTTTCTAAAAAAACAAAACAAAATAATTTTAATTAAAAAAAATCTAGAAGGAAACATTTCAGATTCTTTTCCAACATTTCCCTTTACAGTACAGTAGACTTCTGCTTAATCGACCTCCACTGAACTGGATCTCCGGTTTAACCGGCCGTATTTCTAAATGTAAAAATTAAAAAAAAAAAAAAAATCCCAAAAATGCTTATATTGTGATGAAAAAGAAAATGAAAGGGCTTTTCAAAACTATGTTTACACTTTTTGCAAACAAAAAATACTAATGAAAAGGGTTCCACCATGGAAGGGACTGATTGGAATTCAGTTCAGTAAAAACGATAACCATAGAGACAAGAGAGCGGGTTATGCAATGTGGCCGTCGTCAAATCGCTTTCAGAAAAAGCAAATGCATTGAAATGGTCTTACAGAGGATGGTCAAACTATTATACTCAAGCAAACTTTTCTGTACTTTTATTGTTGTTACATAGTTTTATTATTTGAACACATTTTAAAGTTTATTTAAAATACGACTTAAACATATTAAACGCAAAGTACCTTCTGATAGATACCATAAAAAGGTAAAAAAATAATCATTTAATATTAAGTAACTCCGCCTTTTGCTGCTACCACGGCTTTGATGCGGCGTAGCATGCTTTCAATGCATGATATGGCTACTTGAGTTACCTAGTATTACATATATAAAATCGTTAATTGTTTTTCAAAAATCACTCACTAGAAGAAGCTTGTAACTTAAAATTTTAACGGTCACTGACGACGCCAGAATAAACTTTAAACTTTAAAATAAACTGTAAAATGTGTTCAAATAATAAAGTTTAGTAACAATAATAACAATACAAAAATGTTTGTTTGGGTATAATAAGTTGGCCACCCTCTGTATGTGATGTGGCACAACAAGCATCTGCTTCCTCCGCTGATGCAATGTTATTATAAAAAAAGCCGACATTATGCAGCAAGCAGCAAATCGTCGAAGTTCTAACATTCAGCAGAGAAAATTGATTTTTGTTTTTTGGATTATGATTGGGAAAAGAAAATACATTCATTCAGGTCTTTACGTTGTTGAAAGTATTTTATTTAAATTTTTGCCCTACTCCTTTCTTGTGTGTGGGGGGAGAGTTTGTCTTTTTTATGTGTTTAAACTCTAGTTCTCGGTTAATTTTGCTTTTACTGTTGATTCTTATTTTGATTAAATCCTTATTTTTTTTTCGAGGCAAGGAGATTTTTTGTTTTGTTGCAATTGTAATGTGCCTTTCTATTGAATTCCTTTTTCTTCTGGAAGGGTGGGGCACTGAGGGACAGTTGTCGTTTTTTTAACAAGGATTTAGTTCATTGCTACGCAAAATATGCTTGAAGTATGTAGTACTCTCGTTGAATAACCCTATAAAAACAAAATACATTATTTTATAGTAGAAGGAAATAAATGATATACCTTAATTACTCACATAATTCATTAACCATTTTATCAAATATGCTAAAATATTGAACTGAATCACGTGGCTGTATTTAGTTTCATAGTTCAACATGTTAGTAATACAGTAACGCCACAAAATTAAAAATTAAATCTGCACATATTCTTTTAAGCCTGAAAATGTTTTATTGCCCGTACAATTGACACATTAATCTTCACCATATTAGTTTCTTTTCACAAATTTTTTGTGAGAACAATCCATCTTTTGGTTAGTTCAAAATATTTTAGTATGCAATATTTGTTGAAGGGAAATTCCGTACTCATCCGATGTTATTTCATTTAAAAAATCGTCTGTTTCAAATATTTAATTAAAAAGCTTAGCTCTGTAAAATATAATAAAAAAAAACCAAAGACACTAAAAAAGACTTGCCCCTAACTGAAAGAAATTTTACGATGAGATCTTGTAAGGATAATTTTTATGTATTGTGAATTCGAGTTCTTATGTAGAAATTGAACAATAGGATGAAGATTTCACGGTACATTCCTTCGGGGAGCTAAACAAAAGTAAAGGAAAAGAAGAGAAAGAATTTTTAGCGGATTCCTTGTCAAAGGAATTTTATTTACGACGTGAAAATATATATATTTTTTTCTTTTCGTAAACAGGAATTTAAGAGATTTTTTTTTTTTTTTTTTTTTTTGTAAGAAGTACTTAAAAGTCGAGGGATCAACTATACTTAATGATGAAGTTCATATTAAATTGATGGTATGTCTTTGTTAGCTATTATTATAAACGTAAAGATTTAATAAACTTAATAAAGGTTTTCAGTAATATTGACTTTCATTTTAAGCAATTCATAGTGACTTTTAAAGAGTTTTGTTTTTCTAAGATAGAGGAATATAGTGTGATTACCAAATGATTTTTTAACTCGTTTTTCAATAAAACTTCTTTAAAAATGAAGGTTTCATTTAACGTTAAATAAAACCGTTTAAAATTCACTAAATTTTTATTCAAAACTGAAATTTGTTTATGCATTCAAGCATGATATCCAATTATTTCAAAACGAAATTTGGCTGGTTTTGAAATGTATGAAGTAAACAACAATTAGTTTGCACACATGTAAATTTATCAATTTTTCTGTAGCTTAATAACCATTATAACTGACGAACAGAGTTTTAGAAATATATATCCAAAAATATACTTTGAAGTCCGATTTCAAGTACTTAATTAGTTTTATTTTATATATATATATATATATATATATATATATATATATATATATATATATATATATATATATATATATATATATATATATATATATATATATATATATATATATATATATATATATATACACACATATATATTGCAATTGGTGGAATTCAAGACATGTAATGCAGATGCCTGTATCACAACCGAAACAAAACTACCGTGTTTCCTTGTAAATTTTCTTATTATTGACTACATTACTTTGATATCTAGTGTTTTAAGGAGTAGAATGCAGCTTTGGTTTCAGCTCTTTGGCATGCTGTGAAATTCCTCAAACTTGACTTAAAATTTTTCCTGAAAATATTATATATTCAAAAGTATGATGATGCGGTGTGGAACAAAACAACTATGTAGCTCTGATAAGTTGACAATATTTATCTCTTTTTGAGCAGTAGAAACTTTTCATTGGCACTGAGTAGAGTTGTGTTACTTTCATGTTAGTTTTGCAAAGGCGTTCCAATTCAAATCCGCACCCATAGTACATTGATTTTTTACTGAACTCACCTAAAAAAAGTTTCAACTTATGAAAGCCAAACTATACCCGAAAACTAAGCTTGAAAGCACAAGGTCAAAGAAGGAAACGTCTGGAATTAACCCGTCACACTTATCTTTTTACATTGGTAGATAGCAGTACACCATAGATAGCAGTTTTAAGCGTGACTATTTCAATAATTTTTCTTTTCTAAATTTATGTAAATCTATGCAACCATGTGTTCATAAAACTATGTTTCTTAAAAAAACGTATGTTATTAAGGAAAATGTAGAAAGCAAATATGAAAGGAGAATTAACAAAATCATCAATAAAGTATGATTTTTTTGCCAGTGTTCGAGGGATGTCAGAAAAGTATCTGACCTTTTTATTTGTGAAAAAACCTGATGATACGAGGCTGACTAAAACCTTTCTGCGCATGCGTGAGTTTTTTTTCTGTTTTTCAATAGTGTTAGTCACTGGCAAACAGAATTTGACTGACGTAAAGAGTAGTGACCTCGTCAGTTTTTTTTTTAATTCAAGTAAAACGACGAAATGACAGGATCTACCTTTCGATTGACTTTTCAGTGTGAGGAACAGACAGAAATCACATGGAGCCATATCAGGAGAGAAAAGTGCCAATTGAACTGCAATAGTCTGGTTTTTCGCTAAGAGCGAGAAATGTACTGAGAAATCGTCAGCGAAAGCCGTCTGCATCTTTTACATGGTTTCCACTTGGCTGTCGCGTAGTTTTTGGCGAAAACTTGATGCAGTAGCAGTTCCGTCATTTTAAAAAATTATACGAAAGCACCAAACTTTAACTCATTTAAACTCATTGTCAGCGAGAGACTTTGTCTGCCATTTACGCTGTTAACACACAAGAAAAAAAAATACGCAAAGACTCATGAAATTGCTCTTAATTGATATCTATTTTTCACACAAAAAATAAGGTCATATATTTTTCTAATAGCCCTCGTATGTGAAATTAATAATACTTAATTTCATCGAAAAAAAAACATAAGTAGATTTTGTAAGTATTAAAAATAGGTAACCAGTAAGTTTGATCAAGCTGTAAAAATACTCCTAAGACGTATGAGAAAGGAAGTTAATATTGTTTAAGTAGTTTGACTTTTACTTAAAAATGTCACCTTGATGGATGTGCTCAGTTTCGTATGCATCTTGTTTCAATTGGAATTCTAGTTCTTTTTAAGAACTTCCTTCGTAAAATCTGATTTTTTTTTTCTACCAGCGAAGCACAAAAGAATAAAACTTTTCTTTCCTTTTGACAAAGAACTTTTTTCTTTTTCAAAGCACAATTTCTGTCTTTCTTTTTTTTTCTAAAAAATATTCGATCTTGAATCCGTGCTTTTTTTCGAACTATTGAACTTTCAAAGTAAAAAGTTTGGGATAAATGACGAAACAGGAAACTACAGAATATATAATTTCCTTCGATTTTCCAGGATTTTACGTAAGAGAGGGTTTATATCCAGAACTAATTACTATGTTTTTAACATTCGATTTTATTTCGCTAAACGTTCCATCGGTTTTCTTTCCTTCTTTTTTTTGTGAAGAAGAGTTTTTATATAGCTCGAATCATTACAAACTCATTCGTTTCAGTTCGGTAATTGGTACTATTTAAGGAACAAGCCGGAATCACAATGAAGTTCTTTCAAAGTTGATGGACACTGAGTATATAATTAGCCAGTGAAAAGGAAATAAAAATATCATCTTGTGACTCAAAGTTTCTGCATTTGACTTTAAAATATACCCGATTATAAAAATTGATATTTGTTTGCTACAAAGCAAATCAAATTTAGCAAAATATTTCTTCCAACCAATTTTTTAAAAACTTACGACGTGACTGGAAGTGACCTTCGGTTTAAAACTCCTTATTAACAAATATTTTATTTTTGAGCTCATTATGTTAATTCTGACTTTTTTCAGGATTGTAGGTTAAAGGGGCTTAAAAAAGAGATAGCCCTAAAATAGCGTTTCTTAAAATAGCGTTTATTTTAAATTTCAATCTCTCTTATCCTTATAAATGAAAAAAAAAATGTTATGATAGTTAATAAAAACATTTTAAACAAGAATGTTAGCAAGGTATTGGGAAACTCTTCAGTTTCTGATTTTAATCTTCCAAAAAAAAAAAAAAAAAAAAAAACTCTGGTGGAATTAGATTTTTTTTTTCATTTTTCATTCACAAAATTCGTTTCAAAATTGAAAATTTTAATAACTGTGCGATCATTAATAACAAATGTAAACTATCTAGTTCAATTACACATTACATAAACTTTAAAAATTTGCAATGATATAGGCATTTTCAACATTTTTCATCAATAATGTATATTGATAGACTGTGATCTACAGTAGTACCCTCAAGATTTGTGTGCTGCTTCTCAGTTGAAGTTGTGAAGATAGTAAATAAAGAGATGTAAGTAAAAGAAAACATATCAGCAAAACTATTTAAGAGCAAATCAATGATGTAAAAAAATATTAGTTATCAGTCAACACTTGAAATTTTCGATACATTTGAAGACATTTTTGTATATTTTAACCAGCAATACGGAAAGAGAAGAAATAAAAGAACAAATAATTTTACTTTTATTCAAGACGACATAAGCTTTTCAGAAAAACTTTTTTTTATGTAACCTGAATTTTAATTACATGAATAAATGAATTTTTAATTTCATTTGATCCGTGTGATTTAAGAAAGAATTCGAGGCATTAAATAAAAAAAAGTCCAAACTCAGTCCTTTAATTTTTACTCTAACTTTCTATTTTGAAAACAGCAAGCTCATAGTTATTCAGCTGCAATTTGACTTCCTTTCATTTGAAGAGTATTAAAATGTGAGCAACTTTCCATCTTGGTTAATCTCATTGTTCTTCAGCAAACATTTTAATGCGAAAGTCAAATTCAGGAAGCGAATAAAGTTTGCTTAATTTTTATCTTTCCGTTTGCTGCTCGCCCAAGCAATCTGCCAGGATTTAAAAAAGTAGCAAACTTGTTTTTTCAGTCTGACGAAAAAGGACTCATTTATAAGTAAGGAGCTCTTTCAGTAAATAACTTTTTGACGTTTTTTTTAAAAATGTTTGCTGTTTTAAGAAAAAGTAATTAAACATGTGCTTCAAGAATTGTTGGAAATATAGCGCTGTGAAATGCAATTATGAGTACAGAAGTGAATATTTAAATAATTGTTTAATTCTTACATTTGTATTGAATATCTTCGGTTAAAGAGGGTTGTAATGAGTCAGATGAAAAACTTAAAATTAATTGGTGGACATTCAAAATTTGCTTCTTGTGTGCAAATTCTGATTTCATTGAGCTGATTCTTATTGATTTTTTGCTTGCATTGGAAAATAAATTTCTTCTTTTCTTCGTTCTATAATAAATAAAATATATAAATAAAATATTTATATAATTTATTTGGGTTTTTTATTATTTGAAATTATATTATTTTACGCACACATATACACACTATATATATATATATATATATATATATATATATATATATATATATATATATATATATATATATATATATATATAAAGCAAGCCAAATTCCAAATATTAAACAAATGATATAATTTGTTTAATATTTGGAATTTGGCTTGCTTTTTTAAATATTTACTTGGCTTTTTAGTTTTGCTGCGTTGCGCATCTATGGGCTTTTGGTGTGGTCTTTTCAGTATTTTTCACTTTTAATTTATATATATATATATATATATATATATATATATATATATATATATATATATATATATATATAAATATATAATTTTTTTTAGTGGTTGCTAAAGAGTAGAAAACAAAAGAAGATTTGTAAGGAGGTTGATTTATTCATCTATGATCGTTAAGAATAACTTTTTAATGTACTAAAAGCATGATAAAAAAAGAAAAATAGAAATATAGACTCGTATTTTAATGAAACAAATAACGTTTGATTTTTAAGCCAAAAAATTCAAAATTTCTCTAGATGTCTGCCCACCCGTGGTGCTCAAACAAAGTGCATGTCATTTGAAATGTGGCACAGAGATATTCGAAATTTTAAAAACCAATATGATATACCTTGAAACTTGGAGTTAAAAAATTAAATTAATTCGATAATGGCGCGCTCCTAACTGACTTTGATGTCAAGGACTCAGAAGACACAGTCTGAAGGGAATTGATTCTTCTAATAACGCAGTTTACTGGAGTACAAGTTGCCAACACTTCACCTTTCCGGATATTCCTTGACCTTTCACTCACGTTGGCGACTCTCATAGGAATTACATCCTTAGAAAGTTCCACAAGCATAGATGCTACCAGCACTCCTTTTGGGTTATTGCTTAGGTTAGGGTATTCAATGAGGCCAAATCGAAAACTGTTGCTTTCTTCAATGGCACCTGGTATTAATAATTCTGTTCTTGAGGGAACCGATAAATCTGTTTGGGCTATTATTTGATGAGCGGATTTTACATCACTTTCTGCGTGGAAAACGGCTATGTCTTCTCTCATCGAGTGCAGCTCATTAGTCTTGAAGTCGAGGTTGAAGTCATATTTCTTTAAAAAATCCAATCCGAGAATAAAGGGGTCTGTGATAGCAGCAACGAATGCCGTATGATGGTAAGTGGCATTTCCAAACACAATTTCTAAGTCCACTTTACCTTCAATCTAGATTTTGTCACCTGTCACAGTCTGGAGACTTACGCGTGGCGATGGCCACAACAGTTTCAACCCAAATTCACGAGCCAAATCTGTCCTAATGATTGTCACATTGGCTCCAGTGTCGTTTGTTTTCCTAAATTTGCTACTGACCCCCGAAACGCAAGGGTGATATAATTTTTATTGGAAATTGACAGCTGGAGCATACTTGTTACGTGACAAAAGTTACGAAGCAATTGGTCTTTTATTTCTTGAGAAATCCTTAAAAAGGCAAATTTTTGTGTCCCAATACTTTTGTTCATATAGTGTATTTGTTACCCTATATTTATTATTTAGAAAAAAGTAATGGGCAAAAAACAGTAAACGTCATTTAATTTCAGTATTAAACGATTAAATATAAAATGCATTGTCAAAGAAAGTGCCATAAAACAAAGGTACTTTCTTTACTCAGTGTTAAAGAAAGTACTATAAAACGTTAATATTAATCAGGTGTGCCCCCTTAAGGGAAGGGGGGCCGTGTTTCCTTTTTAGGAGAGCTCTTGCTTTGGGGGAGTACCCCCCCAAATATTTCCCCTGTATTAATCATTAGTAGTCATATCGCAAATTTTGAATTAAGACTCCTCTGAAGAAAACAGGAAATTCATTTAGTATCATTGCTCTAGTAGTATTTTGATCTTCATACACTGGTGGACAATTGCTAAGGACGGATGGTAATAGTAGATTAGCAACCACAAATTGGAAGGCAAGGAAATATGGAAATTAGCATAAGTTTGGAACACAGTAAGACGTGCTGAGAGCACGCAAATTTTAGACTCACGACGTTGCTGATCACTTGATAACACTGATAAGCAATGTAAAGGATTGGGCGCGTGGTGACCATTGTTGTTCAATAGCAACATTTGACGGGAAAGAATCAATTGACGAACTCGCATTTTTCGGTATGTCTTCCCGACATGCCTTAGATGATTTTATGGGTGGCTGTGTGGTTGACAACATCGAACAAAGGCAGAAAAATTTAGATGTTGCCAGGGTGTTCGATGTCAGCCACAGGGCTGTTTCTAGAGTTTGGAAATCATTTCAAACAAATGGAATGTGCAGCAAATATCACGTGGGAGGTCGTTTACGCAATACGACGTCAGCAGAAGATCGGTACTTAAGTGCTAGCAACGAAAAGGAACCAGCACAACACAGCTACTGAGGTAGCAAAGCAATTTCCTGCTGCTCCTAGCAAGCAAATATCCCGAAAAATTGTAGCTAGGCATTTGAATGCCCTTTAAACTGTAGTAAGTCTATACGCACGTCAGCTTGTTATGTCCATCCAAGTGTCTACAAGTTCGTGTTTTGCTCCTTTGTAATAATGTCTTCAGCATCGCGTTTGGAGAGAAGTTGACTGGGCTTGTGTACTATTCTCAGATGAAAGCAGGTTCAGTCTGTCGTCTAATTGTGGACGACAACTAACCTGGCATGAAAGTGGTACAGCATACAAGCCGGCAAACATAAAAGAAAATTTCTAGTATCCTACAAGTTGTGTCATGGTATGGTTAGGATTATGATCAATGGCCGTACGTCGCTCGTGTGCTTCCGAACAAGACTATGGCTGTTAGTAATACATTAATGTTGCTCTGCTGCCTCATTTTCACGTGTTCTGTGGTGCTGTGGGCTATAAATTCGTTTTCATGGATGGCGTTACATGTCATTAACAATCGCCGTCCAAGAGTATCTAGCTCAATCAAAATATTCAACTCATTGGATAGGCCGCACGTTCTATAGATCTGAATCATAAAGAAAATGTTTAGGATGCTTTGGGGACTAGTCTTGCTGGTCGACAACGCCCTCTAATAAACAAGGACACCCTTATCCTTAACTGTCAAAATAATGGGATAAATTACACCAACAGCTGCTGGATAATGTTGCGTAAAGCATCACATGACGTGTGGAAGCTTGCATCGCTCTCTATGGTAGTCATATCCCATATTGACATCTTACTATGGGGCGGTAATTACACTTATTTACTTTTACCTATTCAGCCCTAAATGATCGTTTCGTCCTTTGGATACTTTTCAACGCCTTCAGGATTTCAGAGCACAATAAATTATCATCATTGCAATGTTCTTGAGTTCTGGCATTAGTTTATTTCACTTGGTATGGAATGACACCTACTTTTTACGCGCTACATAGCCCATTGGAATCCGTCCTTAGCAATTATCCCATCAGTGTATATACAACATCACAGTATATACTCTGTTTCTAGTGTTGATCTATATAATGGGGTCAAGTAAAGAGAAATGTGACTTTTTTTCACGAGAAACGTGACACGTAGTATTGTGAAATATAAAATAGTTAGGAAAACCATTGACATTTAAATGGTTCTAATCATATAAGCGCACAAATAAATCTTGTAAAGGAACAAAGATCAGTTTTTAGCGCCAATCGTATAAAATGCTATGCGCATTAAGATTTTTTCTTTTTTTAACTGACTTCAAAAAAGACGTTCTCAATTTGTCGGAATCTTTTTATGTGTGGCCCCTGTAAACTCAAACACGCATAGACCAATTCGGGAATTCTTTTTTTTTCTCGTTTGAAAAGGTATATACTTCCCAGGTGATCTCATGGTCATCAGGTCAGTATCTGAAGATGGGATCCTTGAAAAATCAAGAAAACTCGTCAAATTATATGGGCAAAGTTAAAGAGCTTTGTGTTGCTTTTCGTGACTCGTGAATTTTTTTCAGAAAGCATACTTTGATAAAGTCAAACTGATGATGAAGACAATTTTCTTTACAAATAATTGCGCATTTGAAAAAGCCTTTCTTCACAGTCTTCGGAAGTCTCCGAGACGCTGTGTTCTATTTCTTTCTCTATTTTGCTCATGTTAGCTGTTTTCAGAATCCTGTGCTCGACGCTTTCGTACTTGAGATGTACGTAAGGAGTGTACCATCTACTCTACCCTACGTATTTATTTTATATTTACACCACTAAAGCAAAAAATAAATTGTTTTCAAATAAAAAAAAAACCGACTTCAAAAAACAAAAAGGAACTAAAAAGTAAAAAATAATTGGTCATACTTACATACGATTTCCTGCCCAAACGTATAAATCAAATTTATTTTGCAATTCCAGTACAAAAATCAACTTAACTAAACACCCAATTATAAAATAAACACTGATTTTAATTACTATACGATGAATTATTTTAATAAGTAACTAATTATATACGATCTCTTAATTTTTAATAGCCATTTGAAGTCGGGGCCTCCTATAAACTACTACCCTAACGTAACTGACAACCCACCAAATCCTGAGTTAAACACTAATTTAACAAAACGCGAAAGTCTTTAAAACTAAACCTACTCAGTTACGATAGGTAGTAGTTTATAGGAGGTCTCGACTTCAAATGGTTATTAAAATTAAGAGATCGTATATAATTAGCTAGGTATTAAAATAATTCATCGCTTAGTAATTAAAATCAGTGTTTATTTTATAATTGGGTGTTTAGATTAGTTAATTTTTGTACTGGACTCGTAAAATAAATTTGATTTATACGTTTAGGTAGGAAATTGTATGTAAGTATGACCAATTATTTTTTACTTTTTAGTTCCTCTTTGTTTTATTCAAGTCGGTTCTTTTTCTATTTGAAAATAATTATCAGAGGCAATCTGCTTGCTAAGTTATGAATAAAGATAAAATGATGCATCGAATTCCATGAGCTATAAAGAATGTATAATCCTCCTTACTTCCTAAATTGTGAGTAAACTACCATCACGTAAATGATTTGCTTTGATTTTGTAAAAACGAGCAATTGAAATTCTAAAACTTTTTTAGCAAAGTTTTGAGCTTTAATATTATTTTTATCTTTCGAATCATAGCAATTATATCGGTTTTGTATCAAAAGAAAATCGTTTAATCAATCAGTCAGCAGAAATGTTTTCAGACTATTCTATTTTAATTAATAGCAATCGTTATTTTAAGTTATAAATGAAGATAAAATCATGCATTAAATTTTCAGAAGTTCACGTCACATAAGTGGTTTGTTTTGATTTTATGCTCTTTTACGTAAATATCGAAGCGAAGAAACTCTTCATTACAGAACCCCTTAACTATCTGGAACAATTTTTCAAAAAGTAATTTAATATTTTAAAAGCATAATGAATTTTCACTCAATTTTTGCTGATGATACTTTATACGTTATCTATAATTTCTTAAAGTGCACTTAAAATATTAACTGAAAATGACATTTTTGCATCAGATTATTCTCATTTGCATATCCACGAGAAACTCAGCTTAAATTAGCTTCTTTATCCAAAAGCAGGAATCCTTCATCAGTAGGTTAGATAATATTTCTATATTTAGGTGGAAAATCCAGAATTTCATCGCACAGTTGCTGCTGACTGGATATTAAGGTTAATTTTACATGAGAAATGATTTAGATGATATTAATAAGTGGGAGGTTTTTACGTCCATCAATGTCTCTAATGAGGTATTTTTAAATAGCTCAGTGTGATGTTTAGAGTAAAGCCCTTTCAAGAACTGAAACTAATGAAACTAGAAGTGGGCGTTTAGAATTAAAACCAGCCCAATCCACTTTTAAAATTTTACAAGAGAGGAGGAAAAAAAACACATGTCCCGCTTTGCCCACTTAACTTTTCCAAAATATTCTTTTTTCGTTTGAATAACATTCGGTGAACGACCAGGTGCAATTCTATAGGGGGATCATGAGAACCATGATCCCCTTTAAGTGACCAAAGATAGCCTAAAACTGCGTTTTGTTGGCTGATGTTTCAAAACGATTGCCCCAGACTCCTTATTTATGCCCAAAAACGGCATTAACGCCACCGCGATATAACCCTCTCTAAAATCATGAGCAGGATTCCCTCATGTGTATGACTTCATTTTTCTTTTCTTTTTTAATTAGCAGTATTGTCTACTTATTTACAGATAAAAATAATTATAATTCAGATGGGGTGTTAAAGTAAATTGGCCTCCACCCCCTTCTTTTTTTTAACTTTGGAGTTAGGTTCTAATTAAATTCATCCGGATCTTAATTTTATTTCACGTACTAACGCGTAAAATCAAAACTGGGAGTGGTTTTAGCAATTCATTCTACTGATGTAAATGTTACTCGTCCGTTTTTTTTTACAGTCGCCGGTTAGTAGAAGCGGGGATTCAGATGGTTTTGAAGTAAAACCGGTTTTTGGCAGTGGGTTTTGACCTAACCGGGAGGGATTTCTTCTAATTCGCGTAGTAACGCCTTAGTATCGACCAAGAAGTGTCAACAGGGTCGATCCTAGCAGGTGTGCAGAGTGTGCACCGCACAGGGCGGCCAAAGCAAGGGGCGGCCGTAGGCCGCATCATATAGTTCTTTTAATGAAGCGAAATTCCTCGAGAATTTCTCAAAAGATAACTTATAATAAGTCAAATAAATGTGCTGAATTTTAAATGTTTAATTATCAAAGTAAGTGCCGATTTTCCGGAAGCATAGCATAGTTTAAAGAAAAATAGATTGTTAAGGAACATTGTGTTGGTTCATTATCCATTAATATCTACTCTTTACACACATGCTTCATTTGGTTGCAAAATTTATGACAGAACTGGTAATCAGGCATGGATACAGGGGAGGGGAGATGAGACTCCCTCCTGAAGCATGAAAGGGTGCCTTCTAAAAGGAGTAATCAGGGCCCAGGGCGGCCACTAATGTTTTCCCCCCAATCTTTTATAGACCTAAACAATGAAGACATATTTTATGTTATATTTTTAAAAAGCTATACTGATTAGATACTCTCGCAAGCATTTCGAACAACAAATTATGTTTTCAACAATCGCGGCTGCGTGGAGAGACTGGAAAATTGCGACTCCCCTGAGAGTCAAACCTATATGAATGACAAACTAAAATTTTGTAATTTTCCCCCTTTACAGCATTTTTTCGAATTAAAATCACGAATGAACTGCCCCGGGTAGAAAGTTTAAACGTAGCTCCAAAACGAAGATCCAAAAGGATGCCATGACCTCTTTGACGAGACTAAAGAAGGCTTAAAATGGCGTTTTTAGGACTTCGGAAAATTTAGCTGTTTGAACCACCGATCTTAAGGACCCAATTAAATCTGATTCACTCCTTCCAACTTAACTTGATCAAACATAGCCTGAAAATGTTGACTTTAAAATCCAAAATGTGTTTTCAGAGGACAGCCCTTCTTAATGTCATCAAAAATTGCTTAAGGACCTTTTTCGTATTTCTTTTTCGAAATTTTTGCGGTGGATGGCCCCGAAATCCATATGCAACTTTTCACGCCGGTACGGCATATACCCATCAATCGTCGAAGTGAGATGGACAAAAGGTCTATAGTTGTGTTTTTCAGATATTAATATCGAAAAATATACGAAAGATCCGCCGAAGCTTCTGAGTTTTGTTAACGTCACCAAAGATAGCATAAAACTGCACTTTTAGAAATATCCACTTGGGAGCTCCAAAACCCTTCCTTCCCAAAAATAGCCTAAAATAGATTTTAGTTCCGAAAAATATTTTGGTTCGGAATATTTTCACGTTTCCCCTATCATTTTCAAATATAGCCAAAAATGGATTTTTGAAACAATAATGCCGAGAAATTGCAGGAAGAAAGCCGCCAGATCCCCTGCCGTCACTAAAGACAGCCTAAATTTGCGTTTTAAACTTCAATTTTGAAACCTTTCAATGGGAGATGATTGACTCTCCCTCCCTCTAGCAACATCAACAAAGATAACACAAATCTGCTTGTTTAAAACTTCAGTTTCGGAAAATTTTTGGGAAGAGCGACGATCTTTCCGAAGCTGCGGTTACAAATAAAGCTTCGAATTGATTTCAATTTTGAAAGAATTTTAGAAGAGAACTCCAACATTATTTTTCCCCTGAAGTCTCGAAAAAGTTCCTAAAATAGCGACATTTGACGTCAATTTTGAAAATTTCTTCCATGCACCTTGAATATACCCGACTCTTTTCTCCTTGCAACCAAACACAACCAAAGATTACTAAAACTATTTTTCGTACGCCAATTTCGATAATTTTCTGGGAGCAATCCCCCCTCCCCTGATTCCCCCTCCTCCGTTCTTTCTCTGATGTCACCGAAGACAGGCTATAAAATGCGTTTTTACGACTAATTGAATTTGGTATTCATTACTTTCTTCAAAGATATAAATTGTACCTAAGGAATTTCTTACTGCAGTAGACCCTCGTTTTACGCGAGTTTACTTTACGCGGTTTCGATTATACACGGTTTAAGATCTGACATCTTTATTTTATTTTACGCGGATGAGTTTCGGTTTTACGCGGATGAGGAAATGGAAACAGATAAAATTTTCCCCTCTTCCAAAATCCAAGCTCCTAAATATTGCAGACTACGCGTAATAAACTGCATTTTGGCGTGCTAATAATCGAGCTTGGGCCACTGGAGACATTTTGTGCGATTGGATCCAGAGCTCTTTCCAGAAGTAAAGTTATTAAACTCACACAGTTCAGAACTCACTGGAAGAAGCGCTTTTAGGAGTGACAAAGGTGGTGAAAACCAACGAGGATACCAACATCGATGACACACAACCAAAAACCTTCACATTGAAAATTTTGATCCATTCCTAGATAATAGAAATGAACTGTCTGATTTGTTAGTGAAGGAAAAATTCTATTATGGAAATGACGCAAGTGGTCATGGATGCGTTAATGCTCTGCAAAGAATTACAGAGAAAAATTCGTAATGACTGCCAAAAGACTATCATAGCCAGCTCCTCTTTATAAACAGAAAACTAAATTAATAAATGTTTTCTTTACGCATGTTGTGCAAAGAAGTCGATATAAGTACACATTAAACTTATTACACAATTAATCATCACTAGAATGAAGTATTTTGTCATCTACGGTACCAAACCCCTATTTTAACACTAGTATTAGTTCTCAATTTACGCGGTTTCTATTCACGCGGCATTTTCGTGGCCGTAACCATCGTGTAAAACGAGGGTCTACTGTATAAAACTTTTCTTCCTTTCTATAAGTTCATATTTTTTTGTTTTTAAACTAGAACTCGATATTGAAATTTGAAGAAATATTTATATGGACGTCAAAGATTAGTCAAAATATGCAAATTACTCTTGAAGGGCGGCACATTAGGTCTTTGCACACGGGCGGCCGACACCCTAGGATCGGCCTTGAGTGTCAAATGGCAAAAAAAACAAAAAAAAAAAAAGTATACAAATTCATCGATTGAGCTGGTTCTGAACTAAACACCTTAATTAAAAATTGGAATGGAATTAGAGACTGAAATTTTTATGAGATAAATTTCAGTTTAAGACGACCGAAGTATTTTTTCTTTTTTTAAGTTGTTTGGTAGCTTTAGATTTTCAAGCCTTTCCTTAAAGATTATAAAAAGGAAAATAAATTTAATAACATATTTACCGTTAATTAAAAGACTGTAATAAATATTTTGTAATATAAAAACATTCAACCACACAACATAGTAAAATTGTTGTGAAAGTAGGAATTTCTTTTAAATTTTCATTTTGAAACATTTCAATGTTTTGGCTAAAGCCGTGAAAAGAACTCCCACTAATAAGACTAGAACTGTTGACGTAGAAATACATTAAAAGTTGCAAGGGATTTGAGACCGAGAAATTTTATGAGATAAATTTATGAAAACATTAGTGATCAAAACTTTTGACTTTTTGCATAACTTTTAGATGTTCAAACTTTTCCTTAATGATTATAAGATGAAAATAAGTTATATAACATATTTACTTTTAATTAGATGATCATAAATACATGGTAAGGAAAATGCCCAAAATAGATAACACAAGTTTACTTTGAATATTGCATTTCTCTTCCTATAATCTCCATATATATTACTTAGTTAGCTGTGTCTTGTTTGCAGAAAAAAATTGAAACGATTGCAGGTTTCAAATCCAAGTCATTATTCTGAAGTAAAAATGCATGAGTAAAATATAATATTGACTTGAAATGTCAATGCATCTTCAGTTACATTGTTCTAACACTTCACTCCAAATAGAACTTCAATAAGCTTTCTAAATCTCAAGGCGTTCAATAAACGGATTCAGGATTTAATTATACGCTTTGAATACCCTCACCCGATAAGTCTGGTTTAAATCCTGAAGTGCAAAGAGGTCCACAATACAGCTTCTAATGGAGAATTACAAGATAATCAATGGAATCACAGACTAAACGCCGCAGTACTTGAAAATGACCTCCTTTATAGTTAACTCATATTTGAGAGTGGATAATGAGACATTAACTTAATAACTTGAATAACTATTTAATAGCGATAACCTTATATTTGAATTACAAGATAAAAATCAAAGATATTTGAAGGGACAATGCACAATGCACTTATATAAATAACAATAAACATTCAAAATGCCTCAAAATTTTTTGGCATATATGGGGCATGGTTTTAATGTTCATGTTTTTTATATTAAAGTGATAATTTGTAAAAAGCTAAGCTCTTAACAGTAACTTACTACCAGGACCTACCGGGGCTACTAGACCTATCCCTTGCAATAACGCAGACGAGAGGTTCTTCTACCTACCGTGCAGGTTATCTCGAAATTTTTAATTTTGATTCTCACATCCCTTTTCTTCTCACTGGGACCACGCACTTTGCTCGCGCTGAGACCGACAGAGCTGAATGGTTCGATCGGCAGAGCGTTCGACTGGTAACCAGGGTGGTCATTCCAAACTATTCTCGTTTCGAGTTCGACATTTCCCGTCACGTGATCGATGTTGTCGGAAAAAATCTCGCAACATAATATTCTTAACTGCTCACAGCTGTCTTGCGAAGAGGCGATGAGTTTTTCGACTAGTTTGGGCAGCGAGGAGGTACACGTGACTTCTTTCAACCAATGTTCTTTCAGCACAGCTAATGTGGTTTTGTTTAATCCTTGCACGGAAAGGCGCGAACTTTGACGACTGGCACGCTGATGAATGCTACTTCTAAGAATACGTTTTACGTTAAAAGAATCACACCGAAATAATTTTAGTTTTTCTTGAAGCAAATCCAGACGTTCTTAAAAATTAATCCTCCGAGAATTTTACAAAACAGTACACAAAGGAAAAATGGGCCGATTGCTCCGGTGCAAAAAGCATAGTCAAAGGTAAGTCATATGTTATGCATATTTCAATATTACAGTGTCTGAAACAAAAATCGAAGAGGGGAAAACAGCCAATACATAAATAAGATAAAAATTAACCGTAAATTTTGTTGATTTACCATATAACACCATCTATATTAGTAAAAACGTCTTGTATGAAATATATTTTTCCCAAGAAACTATAATCAAAATAATAATAATAATAATAACTTTAAAAGAAATCATGAATATTAAAAAAGAAAAAATCTTAACTATCATAAATGCTGACGAAGAAATATAAATAGTCCGTAATCGTGGATTGAATATTATGTTGTCGTGTCTAATGAAGTGCAGAGTGCGAAAGGTTGAAAGGCATCCAAAAGTCTTGATGAAAAAATCTACTAATTCATATTGAATGTATAAAACACTAAAATGCAGGGGGTGGGAGTTAGGGCATGGCGCTGACTGCGCCATTGAAATTTTTAAGGGAAGGGGGTTGAGGGGTATTTTTTATTTGAGGGGGTCTCTTGCTTTTGGAGGGGGGAGTCTTCGCGGTATTTGGGGGGGAGAGGCACCCCTACAAAATGTAAAAGGTTTGTTGTGCTAATTGAGCTTTTGGGGATTGGAGCATCAGTCATAACAGAGTATATAATCTTCCATATTAGGATTAGTTGTGTAAAAACCAACCCTCCCCCCGCTCAGTTGTAATTATAACAACAATATCAGTTTCAAAGACATATTTCAGAGTTTTATTTCTTCTCCTTTAAAATTATAATTTAATAAGCATATACTAAATAAAAAGTTTTATTTCTTCATTATTCTGGTTTTCAACTACCATTTTTTCTATCTATTGTTTTCCAAGACCCAATCTAAAGATACCTTCAAAACAGTACTTTTCTAAATTTCTTTTTTCAAAACAAGCAACTTGTACCTATGATTACATAATTCCATCTTTATTTTCAAGATTAAAAAGTCAAAACAGCAATCTTGGTTATAAGAGCAGTTTAAAATAAATAAATACTCTGCTTCTGTAAATGTATATTGAAAAATATTCGTAAAGGGAATAAATTTTTCAATCATAGTTTCACTTCAGCTGATAAAGAACTTTAAAGTTTACCCAAAGGAAAAATTCTAAATTGAAGAAGAAAAGAAAAAAAGGAGCATTTTTTGAAGCATTCTCTTTTCCTTGAAATGCATCATATTATATAGTAGCCAATTTACTAATGCTTACAGTATAATCGAATACAGTATATGTAAAATATTGCTAATTTTGATGTACGCGAAATGGAAAATCAAATTTTGGAAACCATGTGTCATTTTGATGTATTAGCTATATTATTGGAAAGTTTCATTAAAATCCATTCAGTAGTTTTTGCGTGAAAGAATAATAAACATATTCACAAAGTTTCACATATATAATTGTATTAGGATAGATAAGTGTGTTCAAGGACAGGTGAATTAATAGCTAATATGCTTCCCTTGGCGTCCATGCCACAGGCTGAGCAATTGAAACTTTTAATCATCGGGGGGGGGGGGGGCAGATTTTTCTTTCTCTGTTTAGGAGGGGCTCTGATTCTGGGAGGTACACTATGGCATTTAAGAGGGTCTAACATTGTCCCATTAAAACTCTTAGATACTGAAGTTGCGCTTTTATTGAGAATACTATGTTTTTATTCATTGAAATAACGTTTTAAATTGTAATTAAAAAATACATATATTAGACAAATGTGTAAAGTGCAGTATTGAAGTAAATATTTGACGTGATGTGTGTGTGGCGTGGTTTCTCATGGACGTCAATTATTTAAGGAAAAAAAAAATCTATAAAGCAAAGAAAACTATACGTTTAACAAATTTGTCACAAACATATTCGAAGGATGTATTGCTAGAGTAAAAAAAATAAAGCTAATATCCAAAAGTGTATCCCACACGTGACAAGTAAACTTCATATCAAAAGTAACAATTAAAAAGTAATTTCAAAAAAAAAAAAAAAAAAAATCTTTTGCTTAATACATCACAAGAGTCTAGTGTTTTCACCACGTAATCAGACTTTTAACTTTTAACTCTTATTAATTTGTGTACATAAATGTATGAAATTATGAGTAAAATTTAGTCCAGAGTGTCCCTGACGCGACTGTGGTAGAGATGCAAAAAACCCAGTTTATGAGCTACGTAAATAAACCTGGAACTTTGGTGAACAGTGGGAATTTTGGAAGATAACTCCCTGTTTTTCCACCTCGATTCTGGGTTTAAAACACTATTACGTAAGATTTTTTCAGATGATATCATTGCTAAAAAGTCTTCTATGTTTTCAGTATAGAATAAGCTATTTAAGATCAAAAATGAATTAAAACTAAAAATATGCTGACAAGTTTTTATTTTTACTTCCTTTTACAAAAAAGGAAGTATTGTATTCGCGAAAAAATTTTCACCCCAAAAATCGGCCTTAATTTCCATTTTGCTCACCCCCAAATGAATGTTGAGTTTTTTTTTTTTCAACCCGACCACACGTGGATATGTGCCTAGGAACGTACAGACATCCGAAATATCCATTTTGACGATCCCTGAGTTAATTACAACGAGTTTTCTCGTGACGTCTGTATGTACGTATATATGTGCATATGTGTGTATGTATGTCGCATAACTCAAGAACGGAATGTCCTAGAAAGTTGAAATTTTGTACGTAGACTCCTAGTGAGGTCTAGTTGTGCACCTTCCTTTTTGGTTGCATTTAGATGCTCTAAAGGGGATCTTTTGCCCCTTTTTGAGGGGAAATCATTGTTAATCTCGATGTAAACTCAAATGGTGTTATAATTTGGCGGACACTTGGCGATATATCGCCAGTCTTTTGGTCTCCAAGTTTTGTCACCAACTTGGCGACAAATTTGGCGATTTTTTTTTAAAATCTGGTTTCAATTTGGCCACTTTTGGTGATATTTAGAGAGTAAACAATTGGATCATATTAAAACTGCCAATAATGAGAAAATGACATTAAATTGCAATAAAAGGAAGTCATATGATGCACGCATCAGCTCGTTTAGAAAGAAATTCAAATTGTTGAATGATGTAAAAAAAATAACTACGCAAGCAACTTTTGCTGACGTGATAAGTATTATGGATGATATGGCTTACCTCAGTGCTATTTTTAAAGAGTGCTAAATATCCAAATAAATCATTTAAATGTATAATTAGCTTAGTAGTGTTCATAAAAGTATTAAACATTCAAATCAATCGGCGAAATATTTAATTTTGAGCCAATAAAAAAGTAGTCAGTTACGGGTACCTAAACAGTGTATTTTGCATATTTTTTAAAGAAAATAGTTACGTAATTTCCGTTTACAACAGTAAAAAGCATTAAAATTTTGAAATCGTGTAGAAAAAAGGTTAAAATATAAACAAAGGTTTCCTTTCTGATAACTTGAAAACTTCCAGGAAAGTTCAAAATTTCCTTTCCCAAAAATCCCGGTTCATTTCTGGAAATAAACCCGGGTTTTCCCTTCCTTTGCAATATGAGAAAGCGGTAGTATCACCCTACGGATAACTTCATCCCGGGCCCAATCACCGCCTTGGCTCCATTGCAGTATTACACTCTAGCTTTGGCCCTGAGGGGCCATGGTTCTTACTGAAAGGAATATTGAACAATCAAAAATATTTAAAACTGTTCAAAAAGTCATTGATCACATTCAGTAATAATTTTAGCTGCACATAGCTATTTTATTTTTGGGAAACCATGAAAAATTATCAGTGAAATAATAAATTACTTTGAAACTTAAACTGCGATAAAAATTAATTGAAAGGAAATATGTAGCAATCTAAATACCCCTGTCACTTACGCTAAGTACTGGTGGAAATTAATTAAAGTTTTCTGAAAAGAAGCAATTAACCTTTCAAACTTTACCCGTATGTTTTGCATAAAACGGAACTTTTTCTTGAAAGTGAAAAAAGTTTAAATGTTTTTATATTGATTTTGAAATGAAAACTTTGCTATGTTAATTACTTAATAAAGAAACCGAGATAAGTTAAAATAGCCGCGGAGCTCATTATACTTTTAATAATCAGCTATTTTTGCGGCCGCTTAGAAATTTGCTTGTTTAGAAGTTTCAAAATATTTTAAATCAGAAAAACGTTTCCGGACTTCTAATTATCATGTCAGTGGCTAAAAATGCTGAAAACTTTCATTAATACATGACAAGATACTGAATTCTGTCACATATTGGGAAAAAAAGAGTTAGTGGATTGCTTGTCAAGCGTTACTTCATCTTTAAATATTTGTCATGCAGTGAAAAGAGCAATTTAATTAAAAAAAGTCGCTTCAAGTGTCAGTTAAATATCTTGCAGTTGTAAAAAAAAAATTGCGTCATTCTCGATGGGGGTAACTTTGTGATTAAAGCCAGAATAGAGCTCAATCGTTAGTTTAGTTTTTGTTTTGATTTATGATTAAAGCCAGAAAGAAGCTCAATCATTACTTCAGTTGTTGTTTTGATTTAAAAAGTGTTATCTGACTGGATTATATCAAAACACTGCCGAAAAATGACCTTAAAGCCCGTGTTCTTTTCCCATTAACGTGCAAGAGATAGTTGTATTGTGTGCAAAGATAATTCCATTATCTACAAAGACGATTCCATAATCCACAAGAGATATCCTACACTGTCTTAAAAAAATTATATGTAAGCAACAAAGAAAAACGCTTTTAAAACGAGAAGAATTTTTTGAAGCGTGATCAAATTTTCACTGGCTCTTGATCAGCAGAGGCAATATTATGCAAAATTACAGAGTAAACGAGCTGATGTGTGTGTGCATCACATGACTTCTTTTTACACCAATTTAATGTTATTTCCCTATTATTGCAATTTTAATGTGATTCTCTCTCTAAATATCACCAACAGTGGTCACATTGAAACCAGATTTAAAAAAAAATATTTAAAAAAAAAAAAAAAATCACCAAATTTGTCGCCATATTGACGACAAAACTTGGCGACCAAAAGACTGGCGACATATCGCCAAGTGTCCGCCTTTGATAACACCACTTGAGTTTGCATCGAAACTAACAATGAATTCCCCCAAAAAAGGGGCAAAAGACCCCTTTGGAAACACCCGAATGCAACCCAAAAAGGACGTGCACAACTAGAAGTCTACTAGACTAGAAGTCTACGTATTAAATTTCATCTTTCTAAGACATACCGTTCTTGAGTTATGCGACATACATACACACATACGCTCATACATACGTACATACAGACGTCACAACAAAACTCGTTGTAATTAACTCTGGAAACTTCAAAATGGATATTTCGGGCGTCTATACGTTCTTAAGTACGTGTGGTCGGGTCGAAAAAAAAAAAAAAAAACTCAACATTTATTTGGGGGTGAGCAAAATGGAAATTAAGGCCGATTTTTGAGTGAAATTTTTTTCGCGAATACAATACTTCCTTTTTTGTAAAAGGAAGTAATAAAAAATGACAGTAGGTTTTCGAAATAGAAGTATAAACAAAATGTCTCTACGAACAAGAATTATTTCATTACAGACATTTATCAGTATAACATGCGATACTACAGGAGGTGCAAACTCATTTTCAGAAATTTAGAAGAAAAAAAATGTAGTAAAGATCCCCAAACAAACGTGATATCCAACGCAAACAAAGAAACTGCAACTGTGGAAATGAGTGTTTTAAAACAAGGTGCAGCATATAAACTTCCCGTATTTTGAGAGAGTGTTTTGTGAGTTGTGGTAAGGATACGGTAGCGGAAGTATTATCGATCGATAGCAGTGTACGTGCCATTTGCAGTAAGTGCAATGGCGTGGCGTGGCGCGGTGAGCATTGTTGTGTGTTGTGAAACACATTCGTCATGGTGGTTCTTTGAGAACGGCTAAGCGAGCATTTTGCATTCGGTGCCAACTCAACTGACATAATCATGTTCCAGGTAGAAACATTATTCACGTTTAGATATCAATCTTCATAGCCACAATTTCAGCACTGAAAACAAAAACGCCTGGCCAACCTCAGACCTTAACAATTCAGAAAAGCGTGACGCATGCGAGATTGCCCATCCAGAGAGCTTCAAAGCGTATAACATTTAAGCATGTAGTTGCCCTGTGGTTGTCTTATAGAATTGTAAGAAAAATCCTAGACAGTTGGAACAGAGTCCGAAATGCTTGCTGAGTACTTCTCAAAGAACCACCAATACAGATACACTCCTCCATCGCGCACTAAACCGCTCATCGTAACCCTTTGCTGCGACTACTACCAATAGCACGTATACTGCTATCCAGTGGCGCCGACTCCATGGGGCCTGAGGGGGCCCGAGCCCCCTCAAAAGTATTTTTGAGGGGGCAGAGCCCCCCCAATAAATCAAGAAAAGTATTAGTTATATTATGTTTTCTAAACTCATAAATTTATCTTTTATTTTCCTTGCTTGAAGATAGTTTACCCTGTAAAATACATTCAGTAAAGAGTTAAAACAAATAATTATTACGGTAGTAAGCAGGTTAACTGAAAAGGAGTAGTGTGAATAATGATGGTGTTATAGTGCTGCAAGCACACTTAAAATTTGTCCCACTGCGCGAACTTACGGGTCAAATCCGTTGCCGGTGGGCAGCGCTGCGGCGAGCTCATCTAAGTGTTGCTGATCTGGAAAAATTATATGAGGGTTTGATTTGTATATAAAATGGGAGGCGTGATAGTTTTGAGTACTTTTGGGAATTGTATTTAAAAGAAAAATCTTCACAAAATGATGATCCTTCGCTTCCTCGGAATCGACGTATACCAAAGTATGAAAACAACGAAGCCAGCTCACTGCATGCTTTCAAAATCCCAAAGGCACTTTACATTGAGGTTTGTGAAATGGTGAAATCTTGCATTATTGGGCGGTTTACATCAACTTGACTCGCACAGATCATTGCAGTTGAACAAGAGTGCTTGCTTTTATTAAACAGAGGTGAAACAAATTTTGAAAAAATCAATTGAGTTTTCTAAAATAACCTAGATATTGAGAGAGTGCGTTTACACTTGAATATGTTAGCCGGTATAACTAATGAAAAAACTGGTCTTAAAAAAAAAAACATGCGTAAATTAAATTACCTTTTTACGAAAATACTGTGCGTGTTTGTATTTATTTTTTCCTTTTTTTCAAAGCCAAAAAATATGTGTCAGGCTTGTCGAGTTTTGGGGTTTCTAATGTTGATTATATGACTTTAAAATGCTTTAAAAAAACTTTAAAACTCACTATTTTTCATCTCAAATTTAGAAATTTTCCCCCGGTTACCCCCCCCCCCATTTTTTAAAAAGTCTGCGTCTCTGGGAATGCCTTTCCATTCAAGTCAAGTGTCCTTCCTACCTTATAATATCAATGCTTAGCTACGGCACTGCACGGCTCCCCATAAAATAGAACAAAAAAATCTCTTACTAAGACAAGTGATATGATTTAAAAGTTGAACCAGAAAATTTAGAAACCAATTTTTAGATTCTTTTACTTCGAAAACGCCGTGTCACATACTGTTTATTTGTTAAAATTATACGCACTAGAAAATATGGCATTTTCAAGGTACAAAAATCTGACTTTTATTTGGGGTGGGGGACCTCCGAGGGATTACATAACACCCTAAACCCCCGGTAATGTCCGGCCCCCCCAATAATTTTTGCAAGTCGGCGCCCCTGCTGCTATCAATCAATACCACATTTCTCATCACATTCCTACTACAACAAGGGGAGCTAACTTATCCGACATTTTGATTCCTAAATTGTTGGGCAAAAAATATAGTATTTGTACAAAAACCTCATTGCAGAAAACTGGTGCCCAAGCTTTAAATGTGTTGCCGGATTGATGTTTGATTATTTTATTCTGCTGATGATGACGATTTAATTAATATAAATTAAAAACAAATAAGATGTGAAAATGAGGTTTATTTCCGTAAACATTTCCCGATACATTTTTGTTGAATTTATGAACTAAGTTATCTTTCGAGATCACCTCAAAAGTGACATTTTACTCAACTTATCATCAATAAAAACCAGCGAATATTATAATGTATTTATAAATACTAGAAAGGAGGTTGGATCCAATTCTGTCTTGGAACCAAAATGTCGGATAAGTCAGCCTGTCCTTTACAAGGGGCTCTAATTTTGCTGCAGAACCTGAATTCGCACTTCACTGCCAGGGACATATGCACATTTTGTAACTGCAATCTTCCATCTTCTCGAATAGAAGGGCTCGGGGCAGAAATGTGACAAGACACAAGGTGTGACTTTCCGATCAAAATTTTTGTTTCTCGTGACTAAAATTAAAATAAACCTGACAATGGATTATGTCATTTGAAGATAAACATATATGGTTTCAGTATTGCAGAATATAGAACGTATAATACCTTTGAAAAATTCTATAAATATTTTTTATAAGTCGGAAATTGGCCTACTGAAAATTCACATCATGTGGCATATCACTTTCTTACCCCGAGTCCTTCAATTATACTAAGTTTGCTGTTTGCTGCCAATATTTTGAGATAAGTCGGAAATTGGCCTGCTGAAAATTCACATCATGTGGCATATCACATTCTTACCCCGAGCCCTTCAATTATACTAAATTTGCTGTTTGCTGCCAATATTTTGAGATAAAGTATATTATTTAAACGTCAGCACGTAAAATTTTTCGTTTATTTCCTATTTTTTCTCAAACTAGTAAATTTCAGAAACCATACCTGTCTATCTTCTATCTTCACTGAATTTCTCTTCTTTTAAACATGTTTTCCACTGCTCTCGCATGTAATGATGTCTGTTAAATTCGTTAAATAATGTTAAGTTCTAAATTAACTGTAATAAATGTTCTTGTTGCTTAAAAACTTCAGGTAACAAAACTCTAGAGGACAATGCTACCCGAGTCCGACTTAGCTCAGACCGTAAACGATAGATGGAAGCACAATCTATCAACATTTCGACAATTTTCATCCAAATTAGAAGCTGAACAACTCGTGGTTCAGCACCCCCAGATGTATTGATATGGAATCGGAACCTATGGGACAAAGTATGGAGATGATATGGAGGATATCATCTTTCCGGATAATTATGAATGCGCTATCTTAAAAGTTCATACATGAGTTTTATTTGGCGTCCCAATTGGCTGTTAGTCTAATATTTTGGCTAGTACGGAAATATTTCTCGTTCACAAATAGTTTTTATGTTTTAGTTGTATCACAAAAAAGTTACCCCTAAACGATTAATCGTCCTTTCTTAACGCAGAAGATGGTAATTTTGTAAACCTTCATGATATATTCATGATTTTGAAAGCCTTATTGTAGATTAATTTGGATGTGAAGTATTTTTAACACTGCTAATTATGTCTAAAAAAATAAAAACACAAATGACAATCTCATTAGATATTTTCAAAACAACCATTTATTTTGTGCATTTGGAATACTTGGCTGCTTTCTTCAACGCTTGTTTTTTATTAAATAAAAATACTTGTCACCCTAAAAAACATTTTTTTTTTAATTTTACCAAATTTTGTGCTTTTTTTTTGCCCTTTATTTTGTTCCAAATTTAAATTCTTTGTAACCAAATTGTCTCCACTTATTTTTGAACACAAAGCCTAAATTCCTGCAAAATTTAAATAACCTGTACCTAAATTACCTTAAATAAATCGCATTTTTGATTAATTTTAGGTAACTTTCACGTTTATATTAAATTTTAAATAATTAGTAAAAAATCAAATGTTTATTCATTTAGTTGAGTTATAAGTTGCGTCTACTTTCTGTAAAAACATAAGAAGAAACAAGAAAAGGAAAAAGAAAGTCCATAAACATAGACAATGTTTATCTTGTACAAAAGTAACATCACTGAGCAACATTTCACAACAACGAAAATGCATTTTTGACGTTTTTATCAATAAATTTATTCACCTGACCTATATTGTAGCTGATTATTATGCCAGGAAGATAAAGCGAATATCACTAGATCTTTTAATCTAAAAAGAGCTCCTTTTTCTAGCTGCGCGCAAGGTAATTTGTCATGTCTTTTGATTAAGGGAATTCAAATAAATGTAGTTATTTTGCATTTTATTCTAGTTAAGAATATTCATATAAATCTGTATCAACAAAATTATTTCATGCTTAGTTATTTCAGATTTCTTTCTTTCTTCCTAGATTTATAGCAAATGCACACAATGCGCTTTTTTTTTCTAAATTGGGTATGATGTGCAAAAATCAGTTTTAATCATTTACTCAATAATTTTTACCAGCATAAGATGGTTCACTTTATGTGTGACGCAAAGACAAAATTGGAGTCATATATTTTACTTAGCGTCTTTGATTGTATTTACTTTTTTGGGATGCAAAATGCTTTCGATTCAACTAGTTTCATACTTTTGTATTTTACTTCATTCACTTTTAACTTCTAGGGCATTCATTTATTTTTTGTTGTATTTTTAGCATTTTATTCATCAATTTATTTTATTTCTTTTGCAATGGAAAAAAGAAAGGAACGCATGAACCATTTGTTTTTAAGAGGATGCACACTTTTATACACTGCAAAAGACGTTTAAAACGTTCTTGGAAAATATTGGGCTGTTAATGGGCTTAATTTCTGCCAATAACATATCTGAAAAAAAACCAGGAAAGTTTCCCGCTACAAGTTAGTAACCTCCCTGAAATTAACCTGGATTCTTTCTGAAAAATTCAGAAACTTTCCCAATCAAACACAGTCTTGTTTCTGGACTACCTCAGGAGCCTTCAATGAAATATAACACGTATATAGTGATAGCTCGACTCATCCCTGCTTTACCATGTAAGGCCCTACAGAAAGTATGGACGACGCTAAGACCGAATTGCAAGTAATTCCATCAAAGCTACAATATCCGGAGACTGCATTTCGCCTTTGTTTGTTGCTCAGTCAATCCGGAGGGTCCGTAACTAAGCCAAAGGAGAAAAACCTATTGAAGAAGACACTAATCTATTTATAAACTGGTAACTAAAAATGTTTTTCACCTCGGTATAAAATAGGTATTCATGAAACTTGTTGCGATTCAGGGAACCTTTTCTCAAAAAAGCTTGTTTTTCACACTAAACTGTTTCAAATTCTTGAATTCCTGAAACTTCATACGAAAGTAATCAGTGTTGTTTCAGATTTAAAAAAAAATGTGAAGTAAGATTCGTATAACAAGACATGAGAAAATCTGACAGATACGTTTTAAATTAATTAAGAACAAAAATACGCATTGCATTATTTTTCTGAAACAAGAACTGAAATCGAAAACATTCCTACCAAATCTTTTCAACACATACTTTTCAAAATATAAAAATCAGAATAATACTGTATCTCATAGATGGGCTTCCACAGACATATATGATTTGGATCAGCAGAAAAAATTATTGGTTAAATGTCTGTCACAAAACAGGAAGCTGAAAAAACGAAGGGATAAAAACTCTTTACAAAGTCTGTCTCCTAGATATAGAGGAAAATCTCGATATATTACTGTTCGTGGTCTATTTTTTAAAGATACCAACATCAAAAGAACTGTTCCCTGAAATGATGTGACTTCCATTTTTCATTTAAAAGCCATTGTGTACTTTTTCTGTGTTGCATCTTTGAGAATTCGGGTTTGATTGAAGTATTTTCTTTTTATAGTTTTAAGAACATGCATAAATCAAAAACCGCTTTTTTTGCACAGTGTACTGATACAATTGAATCTATAATTTCGGAATCCACTAATGCAACTTTTCAAGAATCAATAAAAAGTGATTATTTCACTCATAACTAAATTCTTCAAAAAGTTTTATGACTAATCTAGCCACAAGTAGGATCATTACCTCACCTTAAACTACGCTGCATTTTGCCACTGAAATTAATTAAAATTTGTAAAGAATTTGGATTTATTCCCTTCCAACAATAAATATCATAAAAAGCTAAATTAGAGTGAAGAAAATGTAAATCAAGTGAAACAGATGTGTTTCAAACCTATTTATGATAATAAAAATAATATAACGAAGTAACAAAAATAATTAGTGAAGTCCGTATACATCTATTCCTTATCTTAAGAAAATAGATCTTGTATTTTCCTCCTTGTTTCGTCTTGTTTTTACGAAACAATAAAATCTGGTGTAAAAAAAAAAAAAAGTAAAACCTAACAAATTGACAAATTGAGCAAAAAAAAAAAAAAAAAAGGCAAAAATTTCACATGTGTATAAAACTATTCATATTCATCAAATACATCCTCCATTGAAATCTTGTTCTATCTTTCTCTTGTCTACTTTTGTGTACCAAGTTCGATGTACATATTAGTATGATTATGTTCAAAATTGCATTGTTCAATCATCAGGATTTCTGTTATTTCTTCCTACAATATGAAAACTTTCTCTTTGTACTCAATATTGACAAAAGTAGTTCAGCCGACAAGCGTTACTTTTGCAGTATGCTCTTGAAAACCGTCTATAAAACAGCTAGCATGAAACCGTTTCTTTGGCCTCCTATCGAATATTCAAACATCATGAATGTTGAGAATTTAAAAAAATTGTTGCCCAATGGAGTATTTTTCCAAAACCTCAATTTGGGAGATAAGTCGTCTTTAAAAATGAAGGGCATGCATCTGTTTTAGCAGTTACAGATTTTATTGTTTTTAACGAATTTGACGGTGAATCTTGATGTTATTTCAGAATTTCATTTATAGCATATTGTATTACACACGGTAATAACCTGTCATATCTGTTAAACATTCGTTTAACTGTCCAAAAATCCCGATCGTAAAGGACAAACGAATGTACTCTCAGAGGAAAGTCATCAGCAATCTTGTTAAATTTCTTCAGTGTTATTTCTAGAAAAAGTCTCCTGCAGTGTTGTTTTTATTTTGACCAGCGTATACCTGACTCAAAGCGTACAGGTTTTTACAGTTCCTAGAGTGATGTTCCGTAACTGTGCGCTGCCTTCAAATGAGTAATTATAGTACACAATGAGCACATATCCGCACATGAGTGACGCAACAAGAGTGACGGAATTTCTTTCTTTTTTTGTGTTGCTTCCATTCGGAGTGCATGAGTAACTGCGTTTTCATATTTAGTTGATATTTTGTATTAAACTTAATAACAAATATTTAATTGCTTAAGTTCTTGGAGGACATCGGTACATTGTCGCTTGGCGCGACTTGTTTACTTTCTATCTTGACAAAAACAGAAACACAGTATTTATATCTTCGCCATGCTTGCTCCTCATTTTACATTCTATGGAAACTTTTGCTGCTTTAAAATTCCATGATAATTATTTTTTTGGAAAACTATTTCATATTTAGTACAGCTTTTAATGTTTTTTTTATTTAGTTGAAGGACTGTTTTAAGTTTTAATGACATTTTAATGTTTTCTAATGGTTTGTTTTATTCTTGAGATACTTATTTTACATTTTAACGACTTATTTTATTTATTTGTTGAAATATTTTACATCTAATGGACTTTTGATTTAATTAATTAGCCTGTTTTTTTTAAAGTAAATTAAACAGATAAAATTAACGAGAACTTACACAATAACTTACTTAATCACTAAATATTTTTACTTGAACTACTCATTTTTCAACAGTCGCCAAGGTTGCATCAGTCAAAAAAATTAACAAAATTCGTTGTTGGAATTGTAAGAAATTTTTGGTTTTCGTTTTTCTATTTCCATTTTAAAATTGTCATTTTTGTTCGATTCATTTGGACATTTGGCCACGGTTTTTGTTTTAATGAAATTAATCAGTCAGTCAAAGTTGATTTAATCACGAGTTACTATTGATTACTTCGCTTTTACTGCACCACTTACCAGTTGTATAAACTCATTTCGGGAGTGTTCTTATTGCAAAAAATCACTGAATTTAAGTTTAAAATTAATAATGGTTACGTTTTCTCAAATTTTTGAGATGTGTCACTTTTGTCACCGGTGAGTGATGCGTCACTAATAATTATATAATATCACCGAATAATATCAGTATTAATAGTCATTTGTGAACCATCTAAAAAAATCTCTGAAAAATTTAAATTTTGAGATCAGTCGTTTCATGACATCGACCCCCCCCATTGCTTATAAAATATGTATCATGTTTCCATAAATACAAAAAATTAAAAAATAGAGAAGTTTGTGAAAAAAAAATGTTTGGTACTTTAATCCTTCTTTTGAAAAGTGTTTAAAACACAACAAGTGATTAAAATAGGTAATTTTAAAAAATACAGAAACATGTGAAAAAATGTGCGTCACCTAAGTTTCTCAATGGGGACCAACCAAAGAAATTATTTAAGCCCTTTCCATTTAAAATTTTACGAGGGGGGGGGGGCTCTGATTCTGGCTGCTCCTTATGTCCACAATAATAATTAGGGAAAACATAATGTCTCTTTTTCAATGATTAACGGTTGTACTTTTCTTTTTACGGGGAAGAGGGGGGGGGGGAATTTAATTGCTTTGAAAAGGGCAGGTACAGAAATTTGAATGATAAGCTGAATACAACTTAGAAAGAGACACGCACTAATTGCATTATATGAGTTGTTACACATGTAAGAAAAATTATACTATTCACAAAATATGAGAAATAGTGCACAGGAAACAGATGAAATATAAAGTTGAAAGTAATTAGCAAAAATCTATCATTATATACAGCAGAATAGCTGCACTATTCAGACAGCTGCTGAGTACGCTTTGGAACTTTTGATATTTAAAAGATTCTCTGGTATTTCCTTTTTTTTTGAATTACGTAGAAAATTTCCTTACAAGAAAACTTGTAAATTGGTTACTAGGGTGGAGTGAAAAAAATAAATTTTTGAGTTTCGAGACGCCTGGGGTCTCAAAAGTTGCCTTTTAGCATCAATAGGTTACCCATAAAATCTTAGCCTCGTAGGAAAATGTCTTTAGGTTCCAAAATCGCCCCAAAAAATTCAAAAAGGCAAAAAATCAAAAAATCGACCTTTTTGGAACATTTTTTACGAAAAATAAAATATATCATTTTGAAAATGCTTGGAGGTGTAAATGTTGGCTCTAGGCAACAATAATATCTCCTAGAAAATTTAGTTCAATAGAGTAATTTCTTTAAATTTTCCGAAAGTCACAAAATAAACCAAAAATCGACGTTTTTCTTCCATTTTCACACAATGTTGCAAAACCAAAATAGGTTTAGTACACACAATATAAATATTTTAAACACAGAATTTAAACCGATTTATCAGTTATATATTTACTATATATTACTTAGATAACATATACATTACATTTAAGAACGTTTGCTAGATATGACTACAGTATTTTTTTATACAATAGTGGTAAAATTAAGAAGCACAATCAAATTAAGAAACACCCAACAAGAACAAAAAATTTTTACCAGTGAAACTTTTCAATTATAAAATTCTGTATATCCATTTTACCGAATTTTCCTTTATGCGAGTCGAATTAACTCGACTGAACTTGCAAACAGGGCCAATTTCCTTTTACTGTGAAGCGAAAAGAAATAATTTCCGAATTTCGAAACGTGAAAGTGATTTTCTTCCCAAGTGAAAAAACATTATATTACAACTCCTACAGAATATCATTATACTCTGATAAAAGAACCTGGCTCAAAATACACAGGACATAAAACTGTTCCACGCGGAGAAGTTTAAATGATACAGTACAACATTATTAATTTCTTAACATCTAATAAGCAGCCACTTGACAACTTGGTTATTGTTTTTAGTTGCAACGGTTCCAGAACCAATACTGGTGTGACAGGAGGTGTCATTCGTCGTCTGGAGTTAAAGCGGAACAACTCCATGCCGTGGTTGATTTTGTCTGCTGTGTGCAAATGAACTTCTATTGATTGATCCCTTGATTGAGACATTAAAATACACATTTGAACGGAACAACGAAAGGGCCAGCAAGTTTTTAAGTACTTATCAGAAAAGCTACCAAAACGAGCAAAAATCTACCACTGTGCGATTCTCGAAAAAATGTCCCGTGCGTAACGCTAAGTTTTTTTATTTTTTCCAGCTAATTAAAGCCTTCAAAAAATAATGCTGTTGCTGAATAATACATGCTTTAATATACTCTCAAAGCATAAATGTTAATCCCATATTTAACTAATAGTTACTTGAAAAAAACTTAGCGTTATGTACGGGACATTTTTTCGAGAATCGCCCCACTGGTGAAGTTTAAATGTATATTCTCAGAGAATGTCCCTTCAACTTTGACTGGATCTGATCTTAGCTCACATCAACAAGATGTTTCATTTGGAGATTGCTCATTGAACAAGATATACTGTATACAAAGAGCAATTACATTTTCAGTTCGATTCTTTGAAATGCATAACTTTAAAAGACAGGCGGCAATCGTTATGTACTTTTGCTACAAGGACAAGGTTTTTAGTACCAAAATTGCTTAAGCAATCTCCTGATGAAACATGTTGTCAAATTTCATACGAATATATTGGTTATGAGTGCTCAGATCTATCCCAGTCAAAGTTGAACATTCGCTAAGAATAATTTTGTAAAATTCACCAGTGGTGGATTTTAGGAGGTTTTGATTGCTTTTCTGATTTAATTCTTTCAAAGACTTGCGGGTCCTCTTGTTGTTCCAATGAAATGTTGCATTACCTGTCTTAATCCATTAAATTTCTTTGTATATACAGCAGACAAAATCAACCACTGCATAGGTTTCTTTAGTTTTAACTCTAGATGACGACTGGCACCTCCTGTCACACCAGTACTGGTGATTGCACCGTCTAAGTCACAACCAATTACAACCAAGTTGTTTAGTGAGCATGTTTCAAAAGCATTTTACACTTATTTTTCTGATACTAAATGTTCGTTATCAAACGGTCAGAGGTGCAGGGTGGTAGCTAGGCATTAACAGAAGGTGACTTGACACACTTGATTTACATGGCAAATTGCTCCAAATTTTTTTTTTCATGGTTAGGAATTTCACATATCTTATTCATGACCCAGGACCGTCAGAGGGTTAAGTCGCTGCTCATTGGATATTGAGAAATTAATATATAGTATACATATTATACTGTATAATTTTAGCTTCTCCGTGGGGAACTGTTATGAGTCCTGTGTATTTTGAACCGATTTCTTGTATCAGTTGTAATATAAAGTGTTTTGCTCTTTTTCACTTGCAAAGAAAATCACTTGTACGTTTCGAAAATTCGGAAATTATTTTTTTTTTCTTTCTACCCTAAAAAGAAGACTGCCCTGTTCACTATTCGAGAAGAGTGTATTCGAATGCGCATAAAGAAAAATTCGGTAAAAAAAAAAAAAAAAAAAAAAAAAAAAAAAAAAAAAAAAAAGCGGAATTTTTAAATCGAAAAATTTTTACTGGTTTAAAAAAAAAGTTCTTGTTGGGTGCTTGTTAACAATTCATTATTGAATAAAATCTACAATAATGATATATATTAAACGTTCTTAAACGTAATGTAATAAATAATGTAAATGAGAAATTAAATATATAACTTAAAAATAAGTTTAGATTATGTGTTTAAAATATTTATAGTTGTGTGCACTAAACCTATTTTGGTTTTGGAAGATCGTGTGAAAATGAAAGAAAAACGTCGATTTTTGGTTTATTTTGTCTCTTTTGGAAAATTTAAAGAAATTACTCCATTGAACTAAAATGTCTGGGATACATTAATTTTAACTAGAGTCAACATTTTTACACCTCCAAGCATCTTCAAAATTATATATTTATTTTTTTAAAAAAATGTTCAAAAAAGGTCGATTTTTGCACTTTTGGACATTTTGTATTGCGATTTTGGAACCTAAAAACAATATCCTAGGAGGCTAAGATTTTAAGGGTAACCTATTGATGCTAAAAGGCAACTTTTGAGACCCCAGACATTTCAAAATTCGAAAATTTATTTTTTTTTCACTACACCCTATTGGTTATTAAGTGAATAGTCAAGTGCTATTACGTTATTAAAAAATGAACTATTTAGGCCTGTTCAATTTATGGAAACTAGGATTGAAATCTACTTATTATGTAGGCAAATATTGATCGAGAACACTGGCGAACAGCAATTTGACTTTGATCTGTGACTTATTTTTGACTAACTTTTATGACTTTTGAGTGAAAAAAATGATATCAGGTTTAATCTATCGATATATCACGCGAAGTTTTTGCACTTTATAGGGCTCAAAGCGACCAATTCACAAACTTCCGGACATTATAAAAAGATATAGGTCCAAAAAAAAAAAAAAAAAGTAAGCGCAACACTTACATACATTGCATACTTAATACAAAAAAAAAACAACACTGTTAAAATTTTCCGGAAAGTTTACGGTAATTGTTACTGGCATCCATGTTGCCAGTAACTATTACCGTAAAAATCAAATGTTACTGTAAAATTTTACGGTTTCCTCGGTAGGCCACAGCAACCAGTTGGCGCTGGGATCGCTTATTTCTCCGGTATAAATTACCGTAAAAATCAGCGATGCGTCGGCGATGCAATTTTACAGGTAACAAATTACCAGAAAATCTTCCTGAATTTTTTAACAGTGAAAAAACCCTTTTTGTGTTGATTGAAAACATGAAAGTTTTTTTCCTTCAAATATCATCTTTGAGAAAACTTTCCTGAATTGCTACAATGAAAAATTTTGAAAAATATTTTTAACTATCATCATGAAGACATTCTCAGCTCTTTTATTAGGCGTTCTTGGTTAGTTCAGTTACAGTCCTATCAGTTGACTGAATCCCAAACGAAGAAGAGCTGAAGTCTCTGAACATCGTAACTTTGCAAGAATTGCAGGTAAAGTAGCTGTTCGGTATTTGCTTGAAATTCTGCCGTACCTTTTGATCACAATTACTAAAATGCTTCAGAAAATTTCCTTGTTAATCAAGAAGGCGTCAAGTTATTACTCTGAACATGTCTAAGTTTCCTTAGCAGGTTTCTGATTTATTCCAGAAACGGGACTGTCCTTCATTAAGAAAGGTTCTCCGAATTCTTCGAAAAGATTCGACATTAATTTCAGGAATGTTACTGCTCTTTAGCAGCTACGTTACTGGAGACATTAGACACTATAGCTGCTCGCCATTTCCCACATATGTTCCTGAGCTGTTTTTTACAGTTTAGAATGTGCCCCTTCCTCCAGAATGGTTCTCAATCGATAGTGCAGCAACGCAACGTTAACATGTTTCGACCTCCTATGATTTTTCTTTTACTTTTCAGAAATGACTTCACTTTTGAACCACGGTGCAGAAAGCATTCCCATCTCACTCGATTGTAAAATATGGCACTATAACAATTTTTAGAAAATCGTCCTTAATGAAGAGTGATTTTAAAAAAAATGCAACTAACTATATAAAATCTCATAAAATATCCCTTGTAACCCTCTCCAACATCGTTCAGAAATAGTATATACTAAAAAGGTAGGCGTTGAGCAGATATCTCAGGATTCTTTCTCACTGGTTTTCCTATAATTCGATTTTCTGATTCATTAGATTTTGTTGCTGGTCAATTCATTATAAGTTCCAATGCGTTGGTAGTATGAGACTTTATCAGATAATATTATTGTTGCGTTTTATGCTATTTGATTTCCTTTCCCTAAAATGTTAGTAGTAATTTACAATAATATTTTGCCATCTATTTTGCAATGTTTTAACAATTCGTAAATAAACTCAGATCAATATAATTGTATAGAATATTAATTATTAAATAGCACCGCTTAATAGCACAAAGAGCGGGTGTTATCTCCGCTCTTTGTGCTGCAAATATTTTTTTTTTCCTTTTTTGCTGTCTTAAATGTTAATAAACAAGTTCAACCTCTAGAGGCAGTAACACCCCCACTTTTTTTATAGGAATTAATAACCGTAGAAGCTACAAACCGGGGTAGACATGTATCTCAGATAAACTGGGCTTTCAGCACTTTTAGCTATTCAAATCGTAATTTCACCTACTAACTCTAGACCCCTATGACATACACTCCTGTTTGTGAAAATTGCAACACCACGAAGGACTTACGCGAGTGAGCTGAAAATTTCAGGAAATGTAAAGTAGGGCATGATATGCAAATGATTAGAATTGCAGACCGGTAGCGCATGTGTATGCTGAGCAGCGCCCTCTGAACGACGGATCGAACCGAATATAAATAGACGGCTGTAGCGAGGCGTGTATGATTATCGGTGGTTATATGCTAGAGTAAACGTTAACTGAATCTTTACTATGCCGCTTTGACGAAAGAAAGCGAAATTTGAACAAATTTCGGAGTTTGAACGGGGCAGAATCATCAGCCTTCGTGAAGCTGGACTGTCTTATCATGCAGTGGCCGCTCGTGTGCAAGCGTAATAGCAGCACAATCATGCGTGTTTGGAAGTAGTGGACGGGCGAGGGTCGGACAGCTCGGAATTTTTCGGGAATGGACCCCGAAATGTAACGTCAGCCCGCGATGACAGACACCTGGCGCTGGCGGACCGCACAGCTTCTTCTAGACAATTGGCAGCACATTGGTCAACAGCTACAGGTGTTTTATTGTGTGCTTCATCAATTCAGAGACGTCTGCTGCAGCGTGGGCTGAACGCAAGGATTCCTCTCACGCAAAACCAACGCCACCTGCGGCTACAATGGGCCAACGTGCATAGGAAGTGGCGTGATGATTGGCAGCAGGTTGTCTTTTCTGACGAATCCCGCTTCAATTTGTGGAACCATGATGGCCGAATTCGTGTCAGGCGCTATGACGGTAAACGGCACATTCCTGAGTGAATTATCGAACGCCACAGTGGACGAGTACCCGCAGTTATGGTCTGGGGTGCCATAGCATATCATGGACGATCACAATTGCTACGAATTGTTGGCAATTTGAACAGTACCCGATACATAAACGAAGTTTTACAGCCCCAAGCTATTCCTTTCCTGCAAGGATTGCCAGGAGCTGTATTCCAGCAGAATAATGCCCGTTGACATGTCGCCAGGACTTTTAAATCCTACCTTGATTCGCAGCAGGTACAGCTTCTTCCTTGGCCTGCATATTCCCCGGATATGTCACCGAATTAACATTTGAAGGATTTCGTTGGGCGGCGTCTCGCTCGCAATCCTCGTACTGTTGCTTCGACAGACGAACTTTGGTTGCGCATACAAACAATATGGAATACTCTTGGGCAGGCAGATATTCAAACTTCGTTTCACTCCATGCCAAGCCGTGTAGCAGCTCCTGTTGCGCCGCGTGGTGGCCACACAAAATACTAATTTCTATCTCTTTTTATTGTTTGTTTGGTTTGAAAATGTACTCATTTATTTGTACCATTACCACTCAACTGCGTATTAAATTTCATTCAACTGTGATGCTTCCTTCATGGTGTTGCAATTTTCACAAACATGAGTGTATGAGTGAGATTAGATTTCAAAACGATTTTAAAAGCAAAAAACCCATGGGGAAATATTATCTCGGTTTGTAGTTTACAGGTAAAATAATGGGTTTTGTAGCTCTAGGTTTAGACACGACAACAACGTACTTTGTATGGAAACAACAAACTTTTAAAGTAAAACGACGTAAAAAGAGAGAACGTATTTCATACACTCAAAAAAATATCTGAATAGTAAATCCTTCTAGTGGTGGAAATCTTTTATTTATTTTTTTTCCTTTACAACACATCAGACAGTATTAAATTTCTTGGGAAACTCCAACAGATATGAAAGTAGATATTATAACAAAAGAAATATGTCATGGTTCAGTGTGTCGGACGTCCATCAGAAAACCAAAGAATAGAAAAAGATTTCAAGAATAGAAGTAATAAAGTTACCTTAGAAAGTGATTTCCCATAGATGTAAAATAATTTCTTGAAATATTACCCCATATTACATTCTCCCGAGAGTATATTGTATATAAAAAAATTCCCACGAAGCGATTTCGAAAATCTTCTTTTCACCTGGTTATATGTATCGTAGGTATATATATATATTCAAATATTCACATCAGTTTTTGTTGCGGATTGTATCAATGTAATCTGCATTGCTTATTTTGTTCCGAATCAATTTGGATTTTATTGTATCGCAATACCCAAACGTTATCTCAAAACTTTTAGAATAAGATAACATTTTTCGACAAAATTTTATTTGCGAAAATTTTTGAAATATTCCCCGATCCTTCAAGACATATTTGTTCTAATACCTTTTTTGTTCCACTCTTCAGTTTTTCCTATTTTTTTAATGATACTTTTTTGTTTGTTTGGAGACTTTTGGGTCTTTTTTTTGCTTGCTTTTGTTTCTTTCGTTTTTTGAGACGGTAGGAATTATTTTTAAGATTTGATTTTTGTACTAATTTTCCTTTTTTATTTTATTTTTATCTTTCTACTGATATATTTTTGGTGCAATTTCCCTCCCTGGTTCCAATTTTATTTGAAGCATTTTTTGGGCAAGTTCATTTTATTGACTAGACTGACAGTATATTCATAACATTTCCCACAGCATTTCTAAGGGTGCAACAATATTTGTTTGGGGTGAGCGCAGATCAAGGCGATTGTTTATTTTCTTTTTTAATTTACTTTTCCAGCAAAATGTTTACATGATTTCCCTACTTTGAGGGAAAAAAATCATATACGCTTTTTAGTGTTACAACGGTGGAAAGATCTTTATTATTATTATTATTATTATCATTACTATTTTTTTAACCTAAGGTTAAATTTATTAGAGGCATCGAAGTCAAATAGAACAACTGAATAAATGCTTAAGGAATTAAGAACTTCAAGTTTCCCATAGGATAAAACTATTTCGTTATTCGTTATATTTTATAGCTTTGGTGTCATTTAAAGATACATTTTCTACACAATTTCGCTTCCCTCGCTGCTTCACTATTTTGCTGAAAAAATTATTATTTATATCGAGCTCCATTAGAGAAAGAACGCTTTCAAAAGTTTTTCATCAAAATATTTTTTCAATCAGCGGACCGAGTGGTCGTGCTTCCTAGGGTGCGGAACAGAAGGTATTTCCATCGGTTTTCTTCTTCCATTGAGATGCAAATCGTTCTTGTTTTCTTCTCTGTCAATAAAAAATTGAAAAAACGTCGTAATTTTTTAAAAGGAACAGTGACAAAGTTGATTGTACGAAGTCCTCTGATAATTGTACAAGCGAATGCTTCCAGTTTGATTTAAAAAAAAAAAAATCAGTGAGTTTTCTTTTTAAATATATTTTTTTTCTTATGTAAAAAGGTTTTGTATGTTTGCATGAAGCAAAATAATAAATTGAATTTTTCCCGTCATTCAAAGAAAGCGAAGCTTTTACGTGTGTTTTAAAGATATTTGAATTCACCCAGAACCAATTAAAACAAATAACAACCGAACTATGTTAAATAAGTTCTATAAAACAGATAGAGAGTCAGAATTGCTGTACATGTGGCATACTTTATACAATGCTTCAATTATGGCGACTTTCGTGAACCCATCATTTGGGCGGGGGGGGGGGGGGAGGGAAGGAGGGAGAATGACGTGAAATAATCTTCCAAAAAGTTAAGAAAACAGCATCTCATCAAGTTTCCTTTAATGGCATCAGTGATTACACCATGCTTTTTGGAAAGATGCAGTTACAGTAATCGCTATCAGTGTAATGAACGTCAAGTTTCTTTTTCTGTGTAACGTGATATCCGTTATAAAATTTTCATTTCTCTTTATAATACTTTGACTTGCTATCTGAAGCAAGAGCTGAGAAAGAAAGGCTCATAAAGGTAAATTCATGGGACATCAATCTTTATACAGCGTGTCTTCGTCTAACCAAATTTTAAGTGAAGGAAAATCAATTTTCAATTCGAAATTTAACCCTTAAGAACACTGACGGCATATTGATACGCCACGTACTGAGTACGCCACTCAGCGAGAAAGCTCAAGGAGCTGTGAATTTCCGAATAGTCAGTTGACCAACACCTGGTTATTATTCACCCTTTTTCCAAGGTCCGTTCAGTGACGTACTTGTATTTAAAGTCAAAAGTTGCCTTTTTCTCTTGTTCTTTTTGATTATTTTTCATAAAAACCGCACGCGAATGTTCCAATTTGGTATGCAAAAGCATATAAAAATAACAAAATATAATTTTGAGAGTTGCAATAATTGTTCAATAAATGGCAACGAGTTGTCTCAAAGACTAAAATATCATCCATATGTATACATTTTGTTTTTTCATTTTATAGATATTCGTGAAATTCGTAAATTAAACGTTATCATCATGTTTTACTATATTGTGATCGTATTCATTTCAATTGTGTTCGTCTGTCCGTTCAATTAGATCTTTGCTACTTCTATAACATTACTAGACATTGTATTAAATAAGAGAAAAAGCTAAATGCTGGCGTTAGTGTTCTTATGTCACTTCAAACCGTCCGTGTTTTTAAAGGTTAAATCGTTGCCATTTTTGCTCAAATGTAGTCAAATAAAATTCTTCCACTGTTTTTAGGCTTCTACGATAATGGAGAATAAAACCGTTTCCCTGTTTCATTAGTATTATTATTTATTTATTTTTTTTGTTATTTAACGTATATATATTTGTTTGTGCAGCCTAGACACGTTCGCTAAAATTTTTATACTCAGTTTACAATTGAAGTTTTAATTACTGTTATACCAGGAAAACGTTTATAAAAATTTTTATTCAGTGAAAATTAATGCTGAATTCGGCATTTGACTTCATCTGAGCCAGATATTGATTTCTTTTCTTTTATTTTTTTAATGCATCAGCTGCTTTTAGACTTCTCCGATAACTGATGGCATAAATTGTTCCCCTTTTGAATTTTATTTTTTTAACATCTACTTATTTGTTTGTGCAGCCTAAAGGTGATTGATATAAGTTATATAATTGAAATTTTCATTATTTTTACATTTAAAACAATCGGGATCTAAAATTTACTGTTTCAACGTTATTTAAGAATAGTCTAAACTGACGTCAGTTTTGAGGAACTGGCGTCCTTTTATTCCAATGGGAAGTTTTAGGAAATATTGTCCTTGTTCGAAAAGGAGATTTTACGGCGCTTTCCAATCCTGGTGTTTCTTTTTCTTCTTTTTTAGATATGCTTCCGAAGCTACTTTGGAATTTTCTTGATTCTGAATGTCGTTTTTGATTTCGATATTTTTCACTTCTTAGTTTTTTTATTTCCAATTTATTTCGGACTGGATAACTTCAAATTATTATCTTACTATTTAACTTTAAACGCTTAGCTACGGTTGTTTAGGATAATTTTAAAGATTACCTAAATTAGATACCTTTTATTTGAAAGAGGGAGTTTTGATGTTATTATTGTAGGATTTTTCATTACTTAATGGATTACGCTTGGAGCTTAGGTGAAATTATGTGGGGAGCTTTCAATTAACGAAATAGGCTCTTTTTTTGTATTTCAAGAAAATTTACATGCGCTTAAAGAGCTTACTTTAGACCTTCAAGCACAGCATTGCGTGTACAGATAAGTTGTGAATAAAATTAAAAATATTGTCTCTGTAATTAAACAACATTTTCAATGATGCTTTTACTTGACATTTTAGATGCATTATTTGCAAAACAAATGGGGAAAATATTTTAAAAGTCCTCGGAAACTCAGTAGTAGTTTTTTTGAAATTTTATTTATTGCAGAACTTTTGATGAAATTTTTCTTTGACACAATCAAAAATCCATTGAACATTAAATGATAAGTTTAATTTTTGCCGTTTTATCAAAAACTGGCATGGAAAATGGAATTTCCTTTTAAATCCTGAACTAATGTTTATTAGACACATGGAGCAAATGAAGAAATTGCTAACTAACGAGCTGCTGTGCATCACTTGACTTCCTTTTACGCCAATTTAATGATAATAGTGCCTTGGAGTAAATAAAGAAAAACTTTAAATATTTTTACCCCAAGTTTGTTGCAAACTGAAGCAAAGAAACGTTTTATACAAATTAATTTTACCAATATTGGACATTTTAATGTTATTCAATAGTTAACTCTAAATATCGCCAATAGTGGCCAAAATGAAACCATATTTAAAATTAAAAAAAAACCCCACCAAATTTGTCGCCAAGATGGCGAAAAACTTAGCGATATATCGCCAAGCTTTTGGTCACCAAATGTTTGCCAAATTATAACGCCACTTGAGTTTGCACTGAAATTAACAATGATTTCCCTCCAAAAAAGGTGTAAAAGACCCCCTTTGGAACATCCGAATGCAACCAAAAGGAGAGGTGCTCAACGAGACCCCACTAGGAATCTACGTACCAAATTTCAACTTTCTAGGGCATACCGTTTTTGAGTTACGCGAGATACATACGCACATACACAACTACATAACGGACGTCACGAGAAAACTCATTGTAATTAATTCGGGGATCGTCTAAATGGATATTTCGGGTGTCAATACGTTCTTAGGAATATATCCACGTGTGGTCGGGATGAAAAAAAAAAAACTCAATATTCATTCGGGGGCGAGCAAAATGGAATTTAAAGTCGATTTTTGGGTGAAAATTTTTTTCGCGAGTACAATACTTCCTTTACTTCGTAAAATTAAGTAAAAAGCGGTAATGCGAAGTCTAAGATGATACATAATACCACATTATTGATTTGTACTTACAAAAAGGAATATGAACTCTTTCTGAGCGCTATTATGTAGGTATTTTTACCACAAATATACGCGAAGGTTGCCTCTAGTCTAAAATATCATAGTCAAATACATTTTTTAATTTCTTAAATAACTCATAAATAGGACATTATTTACATCTCCCTCTTTCTTTACTTTGTAACAGCTAACCTAAAGCCTCTTAGAAGTTACTTAAATTAAAAATTTCCCGTGGCTAACCAATTCTACGAGCATACATTTTATAACCATCAAACCATAAGAAATGCAAGCTGTAGCATATAAATCTCTTTTTACCAAAGTGCAATCTCATTTTGCATGCGAAAAACTTAAATAACAAGTGTCTCTGTTTTCAGGTACATATTGTGTGTTTTTTTCAAAAAAGCAAAGTTTTGCAGGTAGTATTAAATTCCTCGGAAATTCAATATATCTCAGAGTGACATAGTATCAAGACCATCATTCTTGCTGTTTCGTACTTGATACTTATGTACGCCCGTAAAATGGGTAACAAAAAAATCTTCAGAATGGCGAAGCGATTTTTTTCCAAAATTGTGACAAATCTCTGAGAAGACGCCGTGGAATACCTTTCAGCCTTTTATTCCTAAAACTACAAAGGAAGGAAGTTCTGAAGAGGAGTTTTTTCTAACATTCTCCCCTCCTTAGTAGATTAGTTTTTAAGTATATAAGAACTTATAGTCCGATATTCATTTCACAAGCATTTTTTCGTACCTCTCATGCGTTATGATTTAATTTGAATATTATTGTACCACCAATATTGATGTTCAATTTGTGGTAAATGTAACTAATCTGAATTCTTCTTCTGGAAATTTTAAGAGCAAAGTATTTCTTTGATTAGTACTTCCTCTTTAGAGAACCAATCACTGTTAATTTTAACTGATATAAACTTCTTAGAAACTAACTCCAAGCTCAACAGGACCTCATCAGAATGCATTACAATCTGATTTAATCATTGTATACCAAATTTTAGAGAAATACAATGTTATTTGAGCACCTAACGGCACCACACTAAATGAAGATGTTTTTCAGAAATACAAATAAATGGCATAAATGACGACTGTCTAGAACTGCATTTTTAGAAATTGATTACCAAAAAACTGTGAAAGAGTTCCTGAATCTCCATTTTTCAAATTTTCAAATTCTGCTCTGTAGCATAAATAAATTAAAAAAAAGGATCGTCATCACTTGCTTTCAGGATTTATGACTTATCTCTAACTCTCCGTTTCCTTCATAGATAGTCAAAGGAACTTTTCAACGCACGATTAAACTGAGCTGGAAGTCGATACAAATTTTATGAATCACAAAAATAAGGCCCGCTTTAAGTCGAAATTTCTCGTTAAAAGTGAGTTCAGCTCACATTGACTGAACATTCTAATATAACCAAATCTTTCTGATTTCCTCATGAAATCCGAGTTCTCTTTATAACCGTGTTCGACTGTACTATATTCATTGTACATAAAGATAATTACGCAATACATATGTTTTAGTATGCTACTGCGTGTTGCGCAGTGAAACAAATTTTAAAAAGAAAGAACGAAAGTATTTTACTGAGCGAAGCTTCCCGACTCTGTGGTGAACGTCGAAAGAAAATGTATTCTGAATTTCCTCTCCCCAAGCAAGTTTTTTTTCTTTATGTTTTAGAGGAATATCTGTGTTTGAGAAAGGAAAAAGCTCTGGCTTTATTTGTTCCTAAGTTGCAATTACCCCACACTCCATCCTATTATTACCACGCGAGGCCGAAGAAATGCACATTTCACTGCAGTTCGCATTGTTGGTAAAGTACTAAACCCACGAGTCTCTTTCCTTTTATCTGCCCAAAAGAGTTCACCTTAGCGGACACACAGGGGGAAAACGCTTTTACCTTTATTATTTCACCAAGAACAACCCTCGTGGATGAATCTTTTACTTACCATTGGGAAGAGCCTAAGGTGGAATTAAAAATCGATCGAGTTCATGTTTTTATATATAATTTCGTACAGTAAGAGTATATGTCCTTGGCACCATTTCATTCAGCGGATAGCAGCTTTCATTTTGGTTTACTAGTTTTATTTATTCTAAGAAGAAATAGGGTCTTCAGCGCATTTGAGTAAGGTTCGGTTTGTCCGCTGTGCATGCGCGCGCGCACACAACTCCCTCTCTATTCCTTTTCTAACCTGGTGGTACACATAAAAAGCTATATATTTATTGTTTAAAAAATGGCATAAGAACTTCCCAAAAATAAGGGGAGACTGGAACACAGTGTAGGACAGGGGTCTTCAACTGTGGACTTGGGCATGTAAAATCAGGCCCGTAGTTGCGGGAAAGATTTCAGATACATCAATCAAACGAGTCATTACTAGGCAAGTTTAATTCCACTGTGAGAATTTCTTTATACTAAAATTTCGTGCGTTTCTAATTGCACGTAGAAGGATAAATGCAATGTCATTCGTTAAAATATTCATGTAACTCAGCTCTTGTGTTCTGTTTTAATTTAACATGAAAATTGTTCATTATAAGTTTTTGAACTTCGTTTCATAAGAATGTGAGGATAGTAAGACTCCTATTAAGATAAACTAGATTCATACTATGGGAAAAGTTATTGGAGAGCATTCCTAAGTCAGTAAGAGACTTAATAAGTAAGTAAAACAAAATGTGTAACGGGAAAGGAATTTACTTTTTAGGAATATTAACATGATGATTAATTAAGAGAATGTCAATGTTATGGAGTTAGTAGCTACTAACAGCACCACACTAAAGGAAGATGTTCTTCAGAAATACAAATAAATTGTATAAATGACTACTGATTGCAGAAAGTGAGAGCAATTGTACTAGTTTGGTATGGTAAACAGCAGCATATGCAAATTTTATGTTTTTTATATTTTCCGCATTTTTGTCGTCTATTTTACCGTACGTAGCTTTACTATACAGACTTGATTATTAGGTTTCGGCTGAAAATAAAGCCCAACAAGAAACTCAAATTCCAAATTTTTGCTAGTGTTTGTGTGGAATCAAAAACGGGTATCTTCAAATACCTCAAAAACTCATTTTTGCGGATATTTACTACGACTTACCTGCCCACGGCAGTACCACTGCTTATAATGCTCACTAATGACGGGATGTAACAATAACAATAATTTCGCAACTCAGGGTTTGTACATTTGCACTTTTTGGAAAGGTTAAATATTGAAAACTATTAAAACATGACCTAAGCGAAATGATGCTTGTTTTTGCTTTCAGTTTGGAAGTGAAGCTTTTTCCTAACTCGTATTTGGCATTGTCATGTTAGAGAACTACCGTTGTTTCTCCTGTAGATGCATTACATGTACTGTAATTAAAAAAAATTCTGAAGAGTTTCTGAAAAAACATGAGCAGCTAATGTCCTCAATTTCTGCCCATAGCATATCTGAAAAAAAAAAAAAAAAAAAAAAAAAAACAGAAACATTTTCTACTAAAAGTCGGTAACTTCCTGTAATTAATCTGAAATCTTTCGGAAAAAATCAGAAACCTTCCTAATCAAGGCCATGCAGGTTTATTGAAGAAATCGAAAATCTTCGGAGAAATCTTTAATATGTTTAGTAATAGGTCGGCACCTCTCTGATCGACTAGGAGAGCTCGTAAAGCAAACAAAGATAGCCAAAGCTAAGGCAGAATTGAAAACGAATACTGAAGAACTTATTTGCCTGCAGTTCTTGCAAATCTTAATTTTCAGACACTGCACAGCGTCTTCGTTTGTGGCTCAGCCAATAAAAAGGGTCGTAATTACGTTGGAGGAGAAACACCTCATAAAGATGTGGAATATATTTTCACACTGATAGCTAAGAATGTTTCTCACACCTGTGAGAAGTCTGCATTCTTGAAACTTGCAGCGATTTAGGAAAATTTTTCGCAAAGCAAAGATTCTTGTTTTTCTCAAGAAATTGATGGAAACGCGTTAAATCCTGCAACATGCCGGAAAAATGTGTAGCGTTTCAGAATTCTATTCATCTTTTATATTAAACTTTTCCAAAGAATTGCAATTGTAATCGCGTCCATAAAAGGAAAAGTTGACCTTTCAGTCATATCCAATCAGTGTTTGAAAGAACTATTCACTAAACTTATTACTGAATTTCTGGATAGTTTCAGGGAATAGCTAATAGTGCAGGATATGTGAAAAAAAGGGGTGATAACAGTTAGGTTATACGAACTCGTTCAGATCAAACTTTTAGACACTCAAATAGTTGTCAAATATGTAATCAAAATGTTCATGAAAATTATAAGGACGTGGGAAAGAATGCTAAATCTTGGCTACTGATGGCTAGAACATTATGGTTGGAAAATAATGGTAAATTAAACACATTTTCATCAAGTTTAATAGAAATATGGGATAAATTCATGTTCAGAAAATATGATTCAGATTTCGACAGGCATGTGACATGGATAAAATTACATGGACAACTGTGTTTGTGCGTGCTAAAAGTAAAGTGTGGATGGTTTTGGCTCTGCACACGACACTACTTTGCGATTTTAATTTCTAGTAAAAGATAGATGATTCTGCGTTTTATTTTGACAGTCTACTAGATACTAAACTTTCAAAGTTTGAAAAAAAAAAAACTGGTAGCTTTTAAAATTTTAGGTCTCATTGCAAGTCAAAATGCAACCAATTTGAAAAAAAAAAAAAATATATATATATATATATATATATATATATATATATATATATATATATATATATATATATATATATATATATATATATATACATAGAGAGAGAGAGAGAGAGAGAGAGAGAGAGAGAGAGAGAGGGAGAGACGAGCTCAATCCAAAAATCAAACTTAAGATGCAGAGAGAAAAAAAAAAGGTTCTTAACAGAAAACGAACATTACACCCGCTTCTTACAAAAGTGACTGATGGTGGAGAAAACAATAAATTACTTTAGGGAAATGTGGGAACATTTTATGTTTTCTGATGAGAAAAAGTTGAATTCGAATGAACCAAATGATTTGCTCTACTTCCGATATGATCCCCATAAAAAAAGAGATTTTTTTTAAAGCGTACATCTGGCAGTGGCTTAGCAATATGGAGAAGTTTTGAATAGGAATCTATCGTTTTGATAAAACCGGTAGTTGCTGTTAAATTTACAGAAATCTTGTGGGGCAAGGGACAGTCTTCGGCCCGGGACGGCCTTTCTTTTTGGTGACATTCGAGGCACAAAGCGACAGCGATTCCCAGCAACAAATTTCTTGCAGCATGAGGTTGAGAGATTCGACTGATTGGTAGGAAAAATAACGCTATTGACATTACATCCGTACGAAAGAAAGCGATGATTTCTCAAGTGCACCAAAAAAAGTTCCCAAATGTGCCCTCAATCTGTTCCCAACCTTCCCCCCAATCTGTTTTCAAATGTATTGTGTTTAAATGTAACGAATATTCTGAACCAGACTCGTTCGCAATAAATTCGGAGCACATGTCAGTGCACTTTCTTTTTAACGGAGCACATTCGGAACATATTTTAATGCACATTCAGTCAACTGGTGCACTTTTTCTAAGGTAAAGTGCTCCAGATATGTTTTCAACGTGTAGAGAGAATATGCAGTGTAGTGCTACGAAAAAATTATGTCATTCACCTGGATGCTTTATATTAATCAACAATATTTGCTTGAAAATATCTTTTTGCGTATGCCCTTTAATTTATTAAAAATCTGTAAAATATGCTTTATCTACTCCTAAAGAAATTAAAAACCTGTTTCATGTAGTTTTTTTTTATCATAAAGATCACAACTATTCGAAAACTACATACTCTTACTTTCATGGAGCAATTCTTAAAATAACTTCTCTCTAATGCATTTTAATTTAAAAACAAGTATAAAAATGCACATTACTGAAATTCCAAACTAAAACCTTGACTTAGGCACTGAATTTTCAGTAAAAATGCAGTTCTTTGTGCCGTCTTTAAGTGCAAATCATAAACTGCTGTTTTGATTCAAAAAAATTAAAAAAAAAAAAAAAGATTTTTTTTTTAGATTAGTCTTTTCTTCCCTTCCAAATTTCATTCGGTGAAAATAAAATACGATTGCGGGAGAAAAATATTGCTCGCTCAAAAAAAAAAAAAAAAAAAAAAAAAAAAAAAGAATTCTTGATTCCGAAATAAAAATACGCCAGAAATTTCTTTCTTAAACGCCCATTGGCGTTTTCAAGTGAATTTCTCGTATTGGAATTTTCAAACATTGTAGTTTTTTGATGCTTAGGAAATTCTGTACGGAAGATTAGGAAAGCAAACTTTTCCGGTATTTTCACGATGGATTATTTTATTAAGTTACGGGATAGATTCTACTTGAATGTTTCCTGCTAGAAGTCAAACAATTTAAATGATTTCATTTATTGACTGAAAATTGATAAACTTACTTATTTGTAATTCCGTATTTACTTGAGTCTCACTAAAATACGAAATGCATCTATAGTTCAAGTCTAATGCATTACCGTTTTCGATACACAACGTGAGATACACTAGCGCAGCCAGAAAACCTTCTAGAGGGTTTTTTTTGGATAAAACATACCTACTGGAGCGGTTTTTTTAAAAATCAAAAATGCCTTTTGGAATTTTTTTTTTGATCAAAAACAATTTCCCGGGGGGGGGGGATCTTTCTTGATCAAAACAGTTCTTTCATATGGTTAAACTACTGTATTAGAATACTTATTTGTGTTTAAACCAATACCTCTGGGGGGTATTTTTGCCCCCGAACCCCCCCCCCTTCGCCACGCCACTGGTAATTAACAATCCAAGTTTAAATGAAGTTTTTAAAAGCAGTCTAGCTCACCCGTGCAAAGCATTCGCGTTCTAAATATTTTGCTCTACTGTAAAATTACTCTGTAAAATGTCATGTGCCCTGCGACTTTTAGTAAAATAAAAATGTTTATTTCCTGATTTTAACAACAAAGATGGCTGCTCAGAGTCTTACGGTGAGTTTTGACTATATATTTTTTAAAAAATGTGATTCTGTTGCGGAAATAAAGTCCTATAGCGATATTTTTTGACCATTGGATTTGAACCTACGATCTTCTCAATATTAGCGTGATTCTCCTAACCGGCAGAACTAACTGGCTTCCAATCCGGAAAGCTAAACATGAAATCAATGCGTAATAAAGAATAGAAAAAATTGGGTTTTTGTAAAAACGGACAAAATTTGAATTATTTGTTTGTTGTTCGTCGAAAACGGAAGAAATCACCTTCAAAATGATACGTTACTTATGAATTTGATGATGTATCGAGGAAGTTGTGGCGTTCAAGTAAGAAACAAAAAAAAAAAAAGAAACTTTTGAGAAATAATATATATATAAATATATATATTAATTAATAAATACAATTCTTCATTTACTGTTTATCGGCTGAAAATGGGTATTAGGTGCACATTAGCCATGTACTAAATAATTGAAATGGAACTTTTCTAAAAACAAATTGCAGTGAAAATTACACTTAACACCTACCACGGCATTTAATCACTTAGCTAATGAATATGAAGAAACACTAAAGTGCATAATACACTAATGAACAACATATGCAAATCCGTTTTTCACGCTGGTTAAAAATTGTACTAATTGAATCTTGCATAAAATTTCGTTTTTACTTCATTTGCGTAACAATCCTTTTAATTACGTAAACTTAATTTTAAGATAACTATATTGCAATCATTCTTAAGCTATTAGTTGCGTAATTGCAGTGTAAGAAACGGTGCTGCGTGTCACAAACCACCAAATTAATGATTTTAAGTAAATAAATAAATAAAACCAACGTTAATGATTGGGATATGTTAATTCACGACAAAACATTTCACATGTTAAAGTCAGACCAAACAACGTAAGTAGAAGCACAAATTTGTAAATTACTTCTTTTGTCGGATGTCTTTTCATCCATAAGCTCATTATTTTTTGCATTGAAAAAGGCGTTCCCTGTAACGCCGAAACACGTGTCAGCTGTAATTTACAAATTTGTGCTTCTACTTACGTTGTTTGGTCTGACTTTACTATTCAGCACAAAGGTATTTATTTATCTTATTTCACATGTTGCCACCAGTTTCCTGTGGAAAACCAAGCATCTTTCGCGAAAAATTTAATGAATTGCGGAGAGTTGCATGAATACAGAACTCTCACTGTTTAAAAAAATATATTGAGCTACCAGCGTAAAGATCTACTTAGCTTCTTTATCAGCTGTGCCTGGTTGACTGAGCGTGAAAAGAAAGCGAAATTCAGTATTTGAACACTTACTTTTCAAGAATTTCAGGCAAGAAGTTAAAATAATTTTGAAGCAAAAAATAGAACATACTTTAAAAGGGTTGCTTTTAATTGCTCTGAAAAGTAAGGAATATTTATATAAAGTATCGAATATAACAGTTTATTTTTGAACAACATCGATATTACTTTTAAACATAATTTTTTAAGTCGGTGCAAAACTGATAGGTAAAGTGATGTGCAAAAACATTTAGTTTACATGTTTGAGAAAAACAGCTAAAATTAGGATTGAAATATTTATACCGTTGTACAAATATGTTTTTCTCGATGTAATAAATGCGAATGCTATATTGATGCGTCTGGATCCATTAAAATACATATTCGTAATTGAGTAATTTTAGTGGCCAGAATTATATACACGCTCTCTAGCTGAACAATTACTTCCAGGAACTTTCCATCTTTTTTTTTTTTTTTTTTTACAGTAGAAACAATAACTCTGTTGCTGAGGTTCAGGCGTCACGCACTGCTTTTAGTTGTTAATCTAAAGCCCTGGTTTCCTAGGAGCGAATCGACGATCTTCGACGTCTCTCCTCGCCGTGACGCTGAAATCAAAGTCAAGTGGATTCCGGCGTGGCCATTCACGACGTCGATTTTGCCCGGGCGCGCATGCGCAGAAGAATCAAGTTTTCCCCTCGGCGAGGAACGACGCCGACGATCGGCTAGTTTGCTTCTAGGAAACCAAGGCTTTAGCTCACATTGCTTCATTAATACTGTTTTAATCAAATCTAATAAAAAAGTATCTTAAAGTTACTAGTAGTTCAACTTTTTCCGAGTTAGATTTTTTGTGCAATAAATATAAAACCGAATAATCCTTTGTGTTTCAGAACTATCCCCCGCCATAGAAATGCCATACATTCTGATTTTTTGAGCTATCAGAGCTCTTGTATGCTCTAACGAATACATTAATGTTAAAACTGAATGTCATAAATCTTTTAATGTCTTAGAAACCAACGAATTTAACAAATAATGTCCATACTTTTCAGTAAAAAAGTTGACTGTATGATTTTATGTTAAAGTTTGTGATTTATATTTTTGCAGTTGCTATTCCAATGCATTATTTATAGATGCCTGTTCTTTTCAATGACAAAGATGCATTCGTAAAAATAGATTTCTCTGAAATATCTCTGTTTGCATTTGGTCCTGGTTTGTATTCTAAACATACTTGAAATTCGGTCAATTTTGTAGAAATAGGAAGGAATTTATGAATAAACTATGTTTCTTGTTTAAACTGATTTAAATATGCATGTGTTTCGTCTTCCGGCAAAAAATGGTTTTGTTTATATTTCTTTGGTCACTTTAAAATTTTCATGCGATAAGGTTCAAGCGTTGGCAAATGCAAGGGTAAAATAAAAAAGCCCTATTTAAAGAATGTTTTATCAAAGTTATGTTACAAGAAAGTTCAGAAGGAATATATTTCGTTTATATTTTAATATATTATGAGCTCTAGTACTAACATTGTGGTACGAGGGGAAAAATAGGTAAATTGTATTTAAATGATAGAGGAAACTAATATATTTCATTACAAAAATAATAGAAAATCTTAAGTTTGAGATTATGAAAGTAACACCAGCTATTTGACTTAGCGCATGAATATTTAACAATCACTTCCTTGTGATTATGGGTTTGTTTCATGTTTATTGGCCTTCTTTTCACAAAAGTTAATAATATTTATAATAAAAAAAATAATAATAATGAGATTTCAAAAAATAAATTTAAAAATAAAGTTATTTAAAGTAATCAGGATGCTCAGTTCTTATGCACTGAGAATTATAACTTCATAATTTATTAAAGGTCATTAAGTTCTTTTTTAGTACTTATTCGATTTCATTCAAAACTATTACTTATGATTAAGAATGTTGTAGCATATTTTAGAGCAGATTCAGGGACCTGGAACACTTTTCCTTATTTAAAGTGTTCTAAACGTGTTTTCAACTTGTGCTGTGAACTTTCAATATTATGCTATGAAAACATTACTTGTAATTAAATACAACAACTAAGTTTAAATTAAACAACTGGAAACTCTGTTAATCAGCAATATTTGCTTGAAACTATCTTTTTATGTATGAACTTGTATTTATATAAAATGGGTAAAATACTCTTCACTCAATTCTAAAGAAATTAAAAATAAAAACGTTTTAATAACAGTTTAAAAATAAAAATTACAACTTTGCTTTGAAAATTATCGCATTGCTTTAGTGAATAGTTTTTCGCTACACATTATTAAGACTATACTTATTTTTACTTTCTAGAATCGCAAAATGAAAAAAACCAAAAAATTTTTTCATTGGTTTGAAAAGCAATGAAACTTTCTTATAGCTTAAGTTTTTGAGTAATAAGTATGATAAATATTTTAAGTTTTAATTAAGCATTTCAGGACGCTTATTAATGCAAGTGAATCTTCAGTCTACCTTTGACTAATTGACTGTACCCAGAGAACTTTAATTAGAACTCTGTATTAAACGTAAAATCCCCTACATTAATTTTTGATTTCTTAGCACTTCACTAACATTTCCCAACACCCAAACCAAGATGTTTTAATTAGTTGCAGGAATGCCTTAACTGAAAGTTTTATGACAAAAGAAGATCGAAAGTCTTAAGAGATTTCTTTCTAACTATATTTCTATTTCTAAGAGTGTTACATCACTTGAAAGGCAATGTCTTAGTTAAGTCAAGCGAACGCAATTGTGACATTCTTCCATTTATAGCGCCAAGTATATTTTAATGAAAAATCAATATCGTGGAAGTTCCACTTAACGAATTATGCAAACTGGAAAGTTTATATGTGACGTATTTTCGTTTCCTGCAAAAATCTTCCTAATACGTAATTAAAGTCATCACGAATCACTATTTGATTTAAATATTATTTAAAAGACATTCATTTTAAAGTATTGTGAAATCGTATTCTTATTTCCAGGGCTGCTGAGTAGGAAAGAAAACGACCGACTATGGCTCCTTTACCTAAAACCAGTCCGACTCCTACTTTTTGACTCCGACTCATACTTGTTGAAGTCTTCAGCCTCCGACTTCGGCTCTTTTATCTCAAAATGATCCAGACTCCGACTTCATGACTCCAAGGCTCAGATTATAGGTATTATAATAAAAACAATAAATCTTACAAACTTCTGATTTGTGGTTTCGGAATCCGATTAAAAAAAATAAGTTTTTTTTTTAGTTCTTTCATACAGTTTCTTTGATTTTGAATTGAACGAATTTTTTGACGCTCCTGAGTGAAATATGCTTTAATTACCGAGTTTTTAAGGTACAACAAGGAATGAGGAATATAGGATATTTTTGTTTTTATCGAAATTTTTTGGAAATAAATGCACTTTTCTGTAGCTCGTTAAAATATTTTCCAGTTCGGAGAACTTGATTTCATGTAACTAGAGTTTCCTTCAATGTCACTTAAAATACAGATAATGCAGTAAAAATACGTTAATCAGGGTTTATTGGAGCCAGAGATAACTCTGAATAGCAAAAATCCTGATTGTACAGACAATTTGAGAAAGTAATAAAAACTGATAATTTATGAAGCATTTATGGTTTCTTCGTCCTTTGTTTGCAACAAAAACTTTTTTTGGCCGTTATGGAACTTTATGATAACAATAAAGTTATTGTAAAATTTCAATCCTTTTTTTGTTTTCTTGAGCAGTGCAACTAACTTTCTGACTGACCCTCGTACAATCATATACTTAACCGTAACATCACATTTAAGTTCGTTGAAAATGTTCTGTAAAGATTCTCTTTCAAAGTCAGTCAGACTCTAAAAAAATCCACAAAAAATCTCCAGGAATTCAATAAGCATTCCTAAGAGAACGTTACTCGAAAACAAATAATATAAACGATCAGCAATGATATTACATACATCCTAACAACGTGAATGTAGCATAAACCGTACTGTAAACATGGTTTATGACACTATCCTATATCAGGCTCACTGTATAAAAATTCCAGTGCACATGGTATTTTAGCTTTAATCTTTTTTGAAACGCATCTCTAAATTTTGTAGTTACAGAGTGAGCTAATTTTTATTTATACTGAAATAAACTATATTTATTCCCATTCCTCATTGAAAAAATAAACAACTGTTAACTGTATTTTATGTGCTCAGTAATAATAAAGAAAACGTAAATAATACACTTAAAATTTTTCCAACACAGTGAAACATTGTTTTGTCTATAAATATCTAAGAACCAATATACTGTGCTTTTAAAGATAAATAAAGATCCTATGATCATTTTGAAGTATGTTCTATTAAGAGAGTTCAAAACCTATCATTATGTTTTTTTAAGTTCTGCAAAAGGTAGTGCCTATAACGCAGTCCCATTAGAAAGAAAGAAATGTTTTTTGTTTAAGTACTTACTTAATCTTTCGTCATTTTAGTTATTTCAAATACCAGCAATATTTATAAAAAAAATCTAATCATCACTACTGGGCTTGGATATTTAATTTAATGGTTTTTTTCGTAATAAATGAGCAAATAAACTTTAAATGGTGTCGTCCTTGATAATATGTTTTGTTGCAATGTAATAATCAGAAATGTGAAGGGGGTAACGAGTTTGAAGTGAAATACTTTCTTATTTTGAGAAAAATTTGAAAATACTTTTATTGCTCTTTCAAAGAGTCCTAATTACAGGGATGCAAATACAAGAATAAAATAGGAATTATCATTCCAAATACCGATATTTCATAAAATATACACTCCTGTTTATGAAAATTGCAACACCACGAAGGACTCACGCGAGTGAGCTGAAAATTGCAGGAAATGTAAAGTAGGGCATGATATGCAAATGATTAGAATTGCAGACCGTTAGTGCATGCGTATGCTGAGCAGCGCCCTCTGAACGACAGGATGGAACCGAATATAAATAGACGGCTGTAGCGAGGCGTGTATGATTATCGGTGGTTATATGCTAGAGTAAACGTTAACTAAATTTTTACTATGCCTCTTCGATGAAAGAAAGTGAAATTTGAGCAAATTTCGGAGTTTGAACGGGACAGAATCGTCGGCCTTCGTGAAGCTGTATTGTCTTATCGTGCAGTAGCCGCTCGTGTGCAGCGTAACAGCAGCACAATCATGCGTGTTTGGAAGCAGTGGACGGACGAGGGTCGGACAGCTCGGAATTTTCCGGGAGTGGACCCTGAAATGTGACGTCAACCCGCGATGACAGACACCTGGTGCGTATGGCGCTGACGGACCGCACAGCTTCTAGACAATTGGCAGCACACTGGTCAACAGCTACAGGTGTTTTATTGTGTGCTTCATCAATTCAGAGACGTCTGCTGCAGGGTGGGCTGCGCGCAAGGATTCCTCTCACGCAAAACCAACGCCGCCTGCGGCTACAATGGGCCAATGTGCATAGGAACTGGCGTGCTGATTGGCAGCAGGTCGTCTTTTCTGACGAATCTCGCTTCCATTTGTGGCACCATAATGGCCGATTTCGTGTCAGGCACTTTGCCGGTGAACGGCACATTCCTGAGTGCATTATCGAACGCCACAGTGGACGAGTACCCGCAGTTATGGTCTGGGGTGCTATAGCATATCATGGACGATCACAATTGCTACGAACTGTGGGCAATTTGAACAGTACCCGATACATAAACGAAGTTTTACAGCTCCAAGCTATTCCTTTCCTGAAAGGATTGCCAGGAGCTGCATTCCAGCAGGATAATGCCCGTTCACATGTCGCCAGGACTGTCAAATCCTACCTTGATTCGCAGCAGGTACAGCTTTTTCCTTGACCTGCATATTCCCCGGATATGTCACCGATTGAACATGTGAGGGATTTCGTTGGGCGGCGTCTCGCTCGCAATCCTCGTCCTGTTGCTTCGACAGACGAACTTTGGTTGCGCATACAAACAATATGGAATACTCTTGGGCAGGCATACATTCAAACTTTGTTTTACTCCATGCCGAGCCGTGTAGCAGCTCTTATTGCGCCGCGTGGTGGCTACACAAAATACTAATTTCTATCTCTTTTTAATGCTTGTTTGATTTGAAAATGCAATCATTTATTTGTACCATTACCACTCAACTGTATTAAATTTCATTCAATTATGATGCTTCCGTCATGGTGTTGCACTTTTCACAAACAGGAGTGTATTATTATGCTAGTCAACCAGCATATTGCTATTTTTCCTTTATATAACTTAATCTTATTCTTCAAAGTTAACATCCTTTAAAGCATAATAAAAATCTACATGAAGCAATCTGATACTTTGAGATAACATTTAAAAGAATCTTAATTGAGAGAGCTGGAGAAAACTTAACTCTTTGTTTTCATGACACACATTTGGATACTTCCGAAACTCATTTTTAGTAGTAATGCTCCTTGTGTTTTATCAGAGAATTTCTAAAGAAAATGCGTCAATAAATTAAACCTAATTTCGCTCTTGAAGTTAAATTTTCAAGACATAAACATTTCCTTCAATCTTGAAGATAAGCCTGCGGAGTTAAACATAATAATAAAAAGTCAGAGAAGCAGAAGTATAAAATTAATTAAAATCGAAGAGGAGCCGGATTTATTTAATCGCTTTAGTTATCCTTCTATGTTAATTAAATTCAACTAATCGTTACTTCTACTCTTATAATGTGTGTGTCAGCAATGGTAAATTTCAAAGAGGCTAGTTAATCTTTTGGGCGGTAAGGTAATGCGAAACTGCAGAAGAGGAATAAAAGGTGAATGGTTATTGTTGGAGGTAGTAGACGATAAAGAAATACACAAAACTTGACAAAAGTAATTAAAAACTGCGTCCGTGTTGAAGTCGACGGAATTTAAAAGCTTACTAAAAGACTCCGAATTAAGTAAAAATAATTGAAAATATGTACTAAACCAATTAGAATAAATATAACTGGATAACAAATTTGGTAAAATCGTATAAACTATTATTTTAAAAGTCATTCAAGGCGAAGCAAGGTGTTTAAAAAAATAAATTTAGTGGGGTAAATCCATCTCATCCGAAATAGCTGCCGCACCATATGTATGACTTGTAATTCTAGATTGGAGGCACTCAAATCCACACTATAGGTGAACACACACAATGAGTCTTCTTAAACTTTTAATTTCCTCTTGTTACCATTTGACAACATATTCAATTTATCCTTTTACTGTAGTAACAAATTGAAACTGTAGTTGCTAATAACCAAGAAGGTACTTACTGAAGATGCTGTTAAATCAATTTTATACTGGTAAATGCACCAATCTGTTGGAAAACAAAAATAGATTTCTTTTTTCTGCATTTGCTAATGTAGGACTTCTTTTTAGTTTAGCGCGCTTGAAAATGCCGTTTTCTCTTTATTCTATGACGAATGAAATTTTACTACTACTTAAATGGTAAGGCATTTTTACCAATTTTATCACTGTTTTGGGACATTTGATGGTAGATTATTTGCTTTTTTTTATTTTTATTTTGGTTAAAGCCCAATGTTGCCAAATAGTTGCGTATCCGGATTAACCATACCTAAATTAAACTATATATAGTATCTATAAAAAAACTATGATTACAAAAAAAAAAAAAAGTTTTGTTCTCATGACTTGAACCCAGAAGTTTAAAGCCAAAGAACATATTTTAAAGTGGTTTCAAAAAATCAAGCATTTTATGGGTTAACCAGTGTATGCCGTGAATCCCAACTCAACGATAGCTTTTAGCAATTCAATCGTTATTTTGAGGTAAGCGCATGCATTCGCTACTGAAAATTTTAACCACATTATGTTAAAACAGTTCCTGTACTCTAAATATCGTAACCATGCATGATTTCGAAGTCTAACTAAGTGTAGGATATGTATAGAGCACTGTATAGGTATAGAGCACTGTGTGTATGAATAAGCCATTTTCCTTTACGAGGGCATGCACTTATGGTGCGTGACTTCTGTATTGTACAAAATAGGATACTTGCTGACGTTTCTATTTTATTTCTTTTTTAGGATGCCGCTGGTACCAAAATGGATCTTTATCTAACCGAGTCAAGATATGTTACTAACTTTTGTATTACTGGAGAACATTTTCTGGCTTTCATAACCATCATCATTTTTTTATCGTAACAGCATCATTCTTCCTAATCATTTGTTTTAAGCTTTGGTGGATAGTTTAGTGCTGGTACCAAAATAACAGCGCAAATGGTGGCAACTTCATAAAGTAAAGTACTCATAAACGAACCTCAAATCAGCATACAGTCAGAGGGAGTTAGAACTAGCAATATAAAACCATCATCACCCACCTAAAACCTACAGAAAATCCCTCTTCTTCCGTTGCTTACTCAGGTGACAGCAAAGCCCATATATTAAGAAAATATCAATACCATTAACCGCTACTGATAATCAGAATACTCTTAAATCAAATTTAGAGAAAATATTCCAAAAACAACAACACATAACAAAAAACAAATACTGAAACTAAAAAGAAAAAAAATTAATTTTCATTCTGGTAAGGAACCCATGACGGGTTGTTAGACATTACCCCAGAAGAACTAGCGTCAAAAGTGACACGGGAACTCGCGAATTTTTCATTCTGTTCTTGTGCCAGGCACGAATTTTACTCCAGCACAAGAGCTGACAAGTTTTGGTGAATTTGTAAATCTAAATTCCCAGAAATTATTCTAATTTTTTTCAGTAAAAACTCTTATTGATGCACAGATTCATAATTGGGACGAAAATCTAAATGCAGAAGCTTAATTTAAATCTTATGCAAGATCTTAATTTCAGATCTTAGATCACGAAAATAAATGATTTTTTTTGTCTTTATTTTCGTATTCCCAAAGCTTTATGTATTTTTTTGCTAACTTTCTGCTTAACCCTCAAACATGAAACGAAAGCTGACACCTGGAAAATAGGATAGCTTTAGATTTCGAAGACTGATTTGAAATCTATTTTAAGAAAAGAACTGCGTCAAAATTACTTTTATCCTTTGGAAATCGAGTTCCAGTTTTCGAATTTAAATCTCAGAGCTTTTATTTGGCATTCAATACATGTATCGTTTTAAACAGACTATTTTTCTCAACACACGTTACAACGGATCTTAATTTCGTACAAACTGGAGGAAAAATTATCTTAAATCATACTATCAGACGAAAATAGACATAATGCATACTTTCATGCACAAAATGTATTAAAAAAGATAAGTGTTTATATGCATTAAAGTGCATACATTTTTACTTTTTTATTTGTGATGAAAAAAAAATGTCTTAAATCTATGAAGTGTAAAACATCAAGTTATGAATAACACGGAAAAGGTACATGCATTTGCAGTGAAGGTTTGAATGCAGATTTCAAACTATGTAATTAATATATATCAAACTCACATTGCAGGCCCGGGTTCTATTCCCAGGTCGGGCATGGTCGACTCAGTCGTTCATCCTTTCAGTGAGTCGATAAAATGAGTAAGAAGCGTGCTTGGGAACTAAACCCTGGGGGGTTCCAATTAATAAGTCATATTTTTTTATTTTTTAAAAAATACACGTATTTTTCATATTGTTGCAATGCTATGCATAATTCTTTAAAACATTTGGGGCCCCATAGGAACATCGCACCCCTGGCCTAGGCCTTTTCAGCCTGTGTGTTAATCAAGCCCTGGATAATCCCATTTCGAAAATACCCCCCCCCCTCTTGGTGACGGCCCTGCCTCCCTCCACCCGCAAGCTTTAGCCCATGCGTAAAGAGGAGCTGAGGCTGTGTTTTGCGAATTTGCGTTATTCTAAACACATGCGCGCAAAATTTACATTTTGCTGTTAATAGACAGGCTCGAAAGACTTCGCTGTTAGTTGATCGGCTCGAAGCATAACCGGCCCACCGGGCAAATGACCGGTTGCCCGCCGGCTGTATCCGCCACTGATCCAGAGCACATTCGGAGCACTTTTGAGACATTTTCCTTTTGACGGAGCACATTCAGAACACGTCATAGTTCACATTGACACATTAGGATCACTTTTTCTGAAACAAAATGTTAAAAATTGTGCAGGTTTATTTGCAGTGTGGATGAGTTGCTTAATTCATTGGGCAGTTTGAAATTAAATAGATTTCATTGCTAAAAAAATCTGCCTCTGTGATTTTTACTTCCTTTTACAAAAAAGGAAGTATTGTATTCGCGGAAAAATTTTCATTCAAAAATCGACCTTCATTTCCATTTTGCGCACCCCCGAATGAATGCTGAGTTTTTTTTTTCGACCCGAATACACGTGGATACATGCCTAGGAACGTACAGACACCCGAAATATCCATTTTGACGATCCCCGAGTTAATTACAACGAGTTTTCTCGTGACGTCCGTATGTATGTCCGTATGTGTGTACGAATGTATCTCGCATAACTCAAAAACGGTATGTCCTAGAATGGTGAAATTTGGTACGTACTCCTAGTGGGGTCTAGTTGTGCACCTTCTCTTTTGGTTGTATTCGGATGTTCCTAAGGGAGTCTTTTACTTTTTTGGGTGGAAATCAGTGTTAATTTCAATGCTAACTCAAGTGGTGTTATAATTTGTCAAACACTTGGCGACATATCGCCAAGCTTTTGGATGCCAAGTTTTGTTGCCAACTTGGCGATTTTTTTTTTAATTTTTAAGTCTGGTTTTAATTCGGCCAACGTTGGTGATACTTAAAAAGTTAACCATTGAATCACATTAAAATTGCCAATAATGGGAAAATAAATCTGTGTAAAACGTTTTTTTGCTTCGGTTCGCTGGAAACTTGGATGAAAATATTTTGTGTTTCCTTTCTTACTCCATGTTGCTATTATCATTAAATTGGTGTAGAAGGAAGTCATGTGATGCACACATCAGATCGTTTTCCAATAAAAAAACGTTTTCAATATTTTAAGCTCTAGGCAAAAAATAACTTTGTGACCAAGGAAACATTTTAATCTTTCTGATGTATTTTAAATATACATTGAAAACCAAATTACTATTTTCTGTTAAAGGCAATTATTAAAAAAAAAACTATTAATTCTTTAAAGAAGATTTATTTTAAGTACACTGCAAAAAATAATTGTTGTTTTTACAGTAATATACTACTTTTTCCTACAGTTTAATACTGCTCTTCTAAATAACAGAAAAAAACTGTAAAACTGTTTTAGATTGCGCAAAACGATGCGCAAAAGGTGTTTCTTTTCATACGGGAAGAGAAACTAATGAATTCAAAGTATCGACAGCCATGTTAGTTATTTTTCGGGTGTGCTGAGACAGGACTGCTCAGTTGTAATCCAAGTTAAAGGTAAGTGCTAGTAATATTATTCATTCCCTTTTCTCAAAATGTAGTTTTTTTTTATCATCGATAATGTATGTAAAATAACAGTATTTATTTTGAAATCATAATTCGTATTCCAATATTCGTTGACGTTGACTTTGCAATTTCTTTTAGTTGCTAAGTTGTAGCGATTGCTTTATAGCAAAAATCCGAGTAGTTGTTGTGATTCTGAATATTTTACTGCCCGTATGATAGTTTTTGAACATTTTCTGAAACTCAAATTTGATTTAAAAATAAATCAGTTCCTTTCTTTATCGTTTTTAAAGTTATTAGAACATTAGATTTTGTTTACGATAATATTTTGTGTTATATAGCATGTGAGTACTTAAAATTTAAATTCTTATGTCTTCTAGTAAATTTTTAGCGAATCGCGATTGACTTCTTCCTTCTGTTTTTTTTTCTTTCTTATGTTCAGTTTTAAATTATTTAACAGTTTGCATTTAACCATTTTATTGATAAACTTTACGTTATAGCAATGTAAATAAATAAAATAACAACGTGACCGAGAGACATGCAAACAGTATCAAGTTTAATGATATTTTTGTTGAAGAATTTGCCACTCTGAAAGACTCAAAATTCTCTGAACTCTGGAGCCAGCTTTCATACTTATCTAACAAAACTAAAATAATTATAATTAAAAAAAATCATCAATGAAGCACTCCAAAAAAATTAAAAAGTAAATAAAAATAAGCATCTTTAGATACAAACACGAAACCCTTGTGTTTTAAAAGTTTTATATTTGGGTCAGTAAGAAATTAAAGTTTTACTTCTGGAAAAATGCACTGATAGCATTGAAACTTGTGAACTTAAAAATAATTTTAGAAACCATATTCAATGGCACTCGATGGGAGGTGACGGGAAGTCACTATGACCTCCCCAAAACTGCCATATTGGGAACACTTTGTCTGCCGATTCGGAAAATTTGGGGACATAATTGTAACGATTCAAATTTTTGAATTCTCGAATGTCCAAATTTCATTAGATATTGTACTTAATTGTGCGTACTTAATTTGTGCATGCACCAGTATTTTATTAATCGGCAAATATGTAAGTTCCGTTCGACAAATTGAGATTTGTCATATTTTCTTCGCCTTGAAGGACATGCTCATTTAGAAAAGTAGATACCTAGAACTACAGTAGAATTTGAAACTCTTTTAACCTTGAAATCGTCAGTTTCCTTATGTTTTAACTTTAAGAACCCTTTGAGTCTTAAAGTTTGGTATCAATGCGTTTATGATGAAGACAAAAACTATATTAAAAATACTGAAAAACTAGTCGACCCGTGCGGAACTCCGCACTGTGCTTCAAATCGTTTCATAAGGCATTTCGCTCTTTAAGAATTTCAAAGAAAGAACATTATGAAGAAGAACCGAAAAAAAAGTAAGCGCAGAAGAGAAGGCATGTAATTTAAAGACATCAGTAACAAAACCTCGTTAAATACAACGTTGTGATAATTTGATCATAGCTCCCCTTTTAATCGTACATATTTTAAATGCAAACATGAATGTCATTAAAAGTGTGGCTGAGTGGTGACTCGTGAAAAAGCAATAATTGTGCATGTGAAAAAACAGGTTGTGGCAAATACAGTCCTGCACATGTCAGCATCTGACGGGAAAAAAAAGAAACATTAAAGAGATATTTATTGGCACGTATTCGAATTGGCGCCATTCTGACTAACAGCCCGACACCCCAACAAACCTAGCAATTGCGCCTTCCTTTTCGAAAGCTATTCATTGATGGAATGCGTAGTAAAAAACAGCAAAAAAGCTTTTTTCCAAAAAAAAAAAAATAATAATAAGATCATGCATCTGTGTTTTGTCATTAACCAGCATGATACGATTTAAAATTATTCGCAAAGCATGGAATTTGATTAAAGAATGACGAAGATCTTACGTAGCGATTGAAACAAACATTCTAGAGAAGTAATAAATTTGATTGAAAATAAGTGTTTTTATCTTTGAATATTGAACTATTTCACATAAAAGGTTGCTTTAACCGTTACGGCTAAAATGCCCTCACATGTTTCTCTTTTAATCGAACACTTAAAATTCAAAACCAAAACCAGTTGAACTGAGTCCGTTCTTAAGTGTAATTTTTCGAACGTAGACAAAATGTTTTTTTTTTTTTTCAGCAGAAAGCAGAGGAGTAGAAAATAATTTCTTGCTAATGAAGTTGATAATACTTTTAAAGCTTTATATCGTATTCGCGCGAATAAAAAATTAAAGGTTTACTGAGTGAAACTCGTAGTTTTAATTTGGCCGTAGTATTTTTTCATTTGTACAAAAGGTTGAACACTTTTATTAGATACATCTACATTTCAGCATACAATGAAACTGTTTTTCTGCAGAAAAAGAACTTCCTTTAGGTAAATCTAATATTTTTTTATGCTTACATTATGCTGAGTGGTCTGGATGTAGTCAAAGCTTAACAAAAAAGGAAAAACACCCTTCGATTAGCAGTCAACTTATCCGAATTATAACTGTAGCCCGCATAAAGGAGTCGAAACACTAAGTAGCATTCCCATTGCATTTATTTTATTACGTGTGTATGTTATGAGTACATGTAATGCGTAATACTAATATACATTTGATATTATGTCGGACAGCCCAAGCTTGCCCGAAGTTCAGATTGTGTATAGACGAAAGCTCTACCGAAAAAAACTTATCAATTTAACCAAACAACTAATTCCAGTAGTGCTTTTAAGCTTTAAAATATGAACACACACACACACAGGCTTTTTTTTTTTTTTTTTTTTGTCGAAAGCGACGTAAAAAATGGGAAAACTGAATTAGAACTTTACTTAAAAAAAAAAAAAATGCATAAGAACTACAGGCTGCATCAAGGTTTTGAAACAGCAAAGGGCGATTTCGAAAACTTGATTTTTCGACCGTAAGTCTATTTTTCGTCATTAGCCAGCCTGATAAGTTTTAAAATGAGAGGGGAATAATATGTAAGATAAGATATTAAAAAGAAATGTTTTACTTTTTGAAAATTTTTACAATTTGTTACCGCAGGCTGCTTGAATCGTTATGACTTAGATGGCAGCACGTGTTCATCATCTAACAGCACGGTTAAAATACAAAATAAATTGAACTATGCTCTATTTTAAGCGTAGCTTTTTGAATGTAGTAAAAATGTGATAAGCTATTTGTTTTTCAGCAAAAAGAAGAAAAAATATATATTTACCCTTCAAATTGAGGTAGTATTTTATTTATTTGTACAAAGAGTCAAAAACTCATTAGAAGAATATATATTTCAATATACGATTTATTATTTTTTTTCTGAACAAAAAACAATTTTATTGTAGTCTGAAATCTTAAACCTGTTACTTATATTTTCGCTTACATTATGCTTTAATTTTCTTTCCAGAGCCAAAGCTTCAAAAAAAAAAAAAAAAAAAAAAAAACGTGCAATTTCGAAGTAATTTAGCACAAAATCACTGAATGTTTTCATATCAGCAAGGAGCATTTCCTTCTCATTTATTCTATTCCCTCATAGTTGTTATTCATTTAATTCAGTGTTCATGTAATGCGCGATATTTCTCTTAATTTTTTTGTTGCAGATTGTTCGGACGTGGGCCCGAACACGTAATCTTCTGGTTACGAAGAGAACGCTCTGCCGATCAAGCTACTCAGCTCTGTTGGTCATAGCGCAAATTAAAGTTATAAGTTTCACCGAAAACCTTATTCTGGTTCTTTAAAACAGGTTTTTCGGCTAAAAGAAGCAATTTTCAGACCTTGGGTCTATTTTTCGTCAGTAGCCAGCACCATAAGCTATAAAATAATCCGTAAATCAAAGAAATCGATCAAGAATTGAGGGAAATTTGGCGTAGAAACCAAAAAACAGGCTACAGAAATAATATATAAGGATTTGCGCGAATAAAAAATTAAAGGTTTACTGGGTGAAACTCGTAGCTTTAATTTGGCGTGGTATTTTTACATTTGTACAAAAGGTTGAACACTGACTGCTATTAGAAACATCTACATTTCACCATACAATGAAAATGTTTTTCTGTACAAAAATGACTTCCTTTAGGTAAATCTAATACTTTTTTATGCTTATATTATGCTGAGTGATCTGAATGTAGTCAGAGCTTTAAAAAAAGGAAGAACACCCTTCGATTAACAGTCAACTTATCTTATTGATAACTGTAGCTTGCATAACGGAGTCGAAACACCAAGTAGCATTCCCACTTCATTTATTTTTTTTACGTGTGTATGTTATGAGTACATGTAATGCGTAATACTAATATAAATTTGATATTATGTCGAAGAGCCCAAGCTTGCCCGAAGTTCATATAGTTTATAGCCGAACGCTCTACTGAAAAAAACTTATCAATTTAACCAAACAACTAATTCCAGTACTTTTAAGCTTTATTAAAATATGAACACACACACACAGGTTTTTTTTTTTTTTGCCGAAAGCGACGTAAAAAGTTGGAAAACTGCATTAGAACTTTGAAAAAAAAAAAATGCATAAGAACTACAGGCTGCATCAAGGTTTTCAAACAGCAAGGGGCGTTTTCGAAAACTTGATTTTTCGACCGTAAGTCTATTTTTCATCATTAGCCAGCCTGATAAGTTTTAAAATGAGAAGGGAACAGTATATAAGATAAGATATTGAAGAGAAATGTTTTTATTTTTGAAAATTTTACAATTCGTTACCGCAGGCAGCTTGAACCGTTATGACTTAGATGGCAGCACATGTTCATCATTTAACAGCACGGTTAAAATACAAAATAAATTGAACTATGCTCTATTTTAAGCGTAGCTTTTCGAATATAGTAAAATGTGATAAGCTTTTTTTTTTTTGTTTTTTGTTTTTTGTATTTTGCAAAAAGTAGAAAAAATATATATTTTACCCTTCAAATTGAGGTAGTATTTTTTTTTATTTGTACAAAGAGTCAAAAACTCATTAGAAGAATATATATTTCTATATACGATTTATTATTTTTTTCTGAACGAAAAACAATTCTATTATAGTCTGAAATCTTAAACCTGTTACTTATATTTTCGCTCTTACATTATGCTTTAATTTTCTTACCAGAGCCAAAGCTTTAAAAAAAAAAAAAAAAAAAAAAAAACGTACAATTCAGAAGCAATTTAGCACAGAGTCGCATCAAGTTTTCATAACAGCAAGTAGCATTTCCTTCTCATTTATTCTATTCCCTCATATTTGTTATTCACTTCATTAAGTATTCATGCAATGCGCGATATTTCTCTAATTTTTTTGATGCAGATTGTCCGGACGTGGGCCCGAACGCTCATTCTCCTGGTTACGAGGAGAACGCTCTGCCAATCAAGCTATTCAGCTCTGCCGGTCATAGTGCAAGTTAAAGTTATAAGTTTAACCGAAAACCTCATTCTGGTTCTTTAAAACTGGTTTTTCGGCTGAAAAAAACTATTTTTAGACCGTGGGTCTATTTTTCGTCAGTAGCCAGCACCATAAGCTATAAAATTAGCCGTACATCAAAGAAATCGATCAAGAATTGAGGGAAATTTGGCGTAGAAACCAAAAACAGGCTACAGAAATAATATATAAGGATGTGATTCTGTACTTCACTGTCTTTCACTGCATATAAAAAGTAAAAATATGTCAGATTATTATCCCCGTAAAAAGAAAAATTGCAGAATTTCGTTTAAACCTGTAACGGAGATTCAAGCCAAAGCCGGGTAAGATCTTTTGCATTTAAATGCGATGGGTTCCTTAGCAGTTGAGTTCTTTAGGGGGGGGGGGGATTATTTTCACAATAATAGACGATTTTTCAAAAAAGTGAGGTTTTCGAATACTTTGTCAGGTTTCAAAAGAGAACAGAGAAAATTACGGGAAAAATTCGATTTCAAAAAGAAACTTCTGAACACCCGGTTTGAAATTTAAACTAGCGACCAAAGCATAAGAATCGAAAAAACCAACAAATCCTCCATTTAACAAAGTAGCGTCATAGAATATTATAACTAAACATTAATGAATGGAATTAGAACACTTTTAAATGAATCGGGTTTGCCTCAGCAGTTT